>NC_141146.1:119961393-120111393 GCF_053477565.2 Lygodium microphyllum
TGCGATAGCAATATGCCCTAAGAATGTTTTCAATGACTTGGTTGACTTGCTCCGTTTGGCCATCAGTTTGAGGATGATAGGCTGTACTGAAACAAAGTTGAGTCCCAATGGCCCCGAATATCCCTCTCTAGAAATGAGATGTGAAGAGGGAATCAGGGTTACTAACTATCCTTCTAGGCAGCGCATGGTGCCTGAATATCTCCTTGATGAACAATCTGTAAATATCTAAAGCTTTATAGTTTTCCTTGACTAGAATGAGGTGTGCAAGCTTAGTGAGCATGTCTACTATAACCATAATTGAATTCTGCCCTCCTTGAACAAAAGGTAATGTGACAACAAAGTCCATGCTGATAAATTTCCACTTCATTTGGGGGATGTCAAGAGGTTGCAGATTCCCAGACATCTTGACATGGTCTACCTTAATGTGTTAGCAAGACAAACATTATGTTACATATTTGAGCACATTTCCCTTAATCCTTTCCCAATGGTAGCTCTTCCTTTTACTGATTGAGGGTCTTGACATATCTAGGATGGCATGAAAAGGGGGAGTTATGTGCTTCCCAGAGTATTGTCTATTTAAGTTTCTTGCTTGACGGTATGCACAATCTTGTCCTAAAATAGACAAGTCTCTCATTGATAGAAAATTCTTGATAATTGACCTTGAGTTTAGGGTCTTTCTCATTTTCCAAAATCTCCTTCATTATCTTCAGATATTCTAGGTCATGGCTAGCTTCCTCCTTTGCTAATTCAAGGATAGGGTTGCTAGGCATTGACACCATGGTTGCCAATGATTCTGCCATCAAGGGTTTCTCCATAGTAAGAGAGTTGAGGAACGCTTTGCAACTTAAGAATTTGGCGACTACATTCTCTTTGCCAAGTCGGTACCTGATCTCAAAGTCATATTTTTGCACAACCTCAATCCAATGACGTTGCCTCATATTGAGGTTTGTCTGGGTGAATATCCATTTAAGGCTCTTACGGTCTATGACCAAAGAGAACTTGTTACCAAGAAAATAGTGTCGCCAAAGTTTGAGAGAATGAATAATTGCTAGTAGCTCCAAGTCATGGGTAGCATAATTCCCTTCACAGGTTTTCAGCTTCCTCAAAGAATATGCTATAGGATGACCTTCTTGCATTAGTACATAGCCTAGTTCAAGTGAACTAGCATCCTTGACAACAAATTCCTTGCTCAAGTTAGGGAGTTTCAAAATTGGTGTTGTCACCAAGCTATGCTTGAGTTGATCAAAACTTAATTGTTCAATGGAGCGTCCACATTATGGCAACCTACTTTTTCACCAAATTTCTGAGGGGTGTTGCGTTTAAGGCATAGTCCTTAATGAAGATCATGTACCAACCTATTAATCCAAGAAAGATATGCACTTCTTTAATAGTAGTTGGTGGAGGCCACTCTTGGACATCGTTGACCTTTGTAGGATCTATAGAGATTCCTTCATTTGACACAATAAATCCAATGTACTCAATCTGCCTCTTGAGGAAGGCACATTTTTTCTTCTTAGCATAGAGGTTATGAGCCCTCATGGTCTCAAGGACAATGCGAACTTGGGATTCGTGCTCCCTCTCTTTCTTGGAATAAACCAAGGTATCATCAAAGAAGACAAGCACAAAATCATCAAGATATGGTCTAAAACTATCCTGCATTAGCCTGTTAAAGGTGGCAGGGGCATAAGTCAATCCAAAAGACATTACTGTGAATTCAAAGTGACCATATATGGTATTGAATGCCATCTTAGGAATATCCTCTTCTATGTCATGAATCTAGTAGTATCGTGACCTCAAATCAATCTTGGAAAAGATTTTTGCTCCTTGCAATCGGTCAAGTAACTCGTCTATCCTTGAGATAGGATATTTATTCTTGATGGTTACTTGGTTTAGGCCTCTATAGTCGATGCAAAGGTGAAGTGTACCATCCTTCTTCTTTTGGAACAAGACTGGAGTCCCCCAAGGAGAACTACTGAGGCATATGTACCCTTGGTCCGATAGTTGTTTGAGTTGTTTCTTTAACTCAATAGCTTCAGGAATGGACATCTTGTAGGGCCTTTTTGCGATTGGTGCAGCTCTTGGTATTAGCTTGATCTCATGATCCACCTCCCTAGGTGGTGGTAATTCAGTCGATTCTTTTGGGAACACATCTGCATACTCTTTTAGCCATTATGGTTCCTTAATGGAGTTTTGTAGCTGTTCTGGATTGTTTAGCTTGATTAGATAGACAGGTAATCCTTTTCTTATTCCTTAAGCTATTTGCATTGCTTTAGCTAGTTGGATCTTCAGTTTACATGCTTGTCTTTGTGTAGTAACTAGCTCGCCCTTAGGATTTCGAAAGGAGACTGGTCTTTTCCCACAATGAATGTGAGAATCATTGCGGATTAGGCAATCCATCCTGAGTAGACACTCGTGGACTCCTCGATTCATTACCCTGAACTTAACAGATGTGGACTCGTTTTCGAGTAGGAATTCCACCTTAGCAATTTGTCTAGTGAAAGTGATTTCTCACCCATTTGCTAGTTCGAGAAGAAAAGTGGATGTAGCTACAGTGGCTATTTCCAACCTTCTTGCAAAAGCTGGTGAAATAAAAGAATGAGTGCTGCCACAGTCAATTAGGGTTTTGAATTTCTTACATTGGTAATCTGATGGTGGTTGCTCAGGTGTTTGGATCATTGAAAATTGGCGGTTCACGTCCTTTTTTATGGAGAGTGGCATAAATGGATGCCCTCTCAATCTCAGCTTCCATGAATGCTTCTTCTTCATTGATTCCCTTAGTTGAGATATTGGAAGTTTTTTCACTTTCCATTGTTGCACATCCGCAGCCACGGATAGCTCGGGCTTGGCCATTGACTTTTCCTTGGTGACGATCTCTGCCAAGTTTGGGACATTCCCTTTTGAAGTGTCTAGGTTAATTACAGTGAAAACAATGCAGGATTTGATTACTTCTTTGAGTGGGGAAAAAGTCACTGATTGCATTTGCCCTTGGCTTCTTCCGTTGGCCTTGACTCTGTCCTTGTGCCCTTTTGAATTGAGCTTTCAACATTCCTGGATTCTAGTCTTTGTGAGATGAAGGTCTATTATTCTTGGGCTTTGGCTGGACTTCTCGGGCAATAGGTCCCGCTCTTATCAATGTATCTTGCAAATTCGAAGGATGCATTGATTCCAATCGAGTGTTCATTGGTGGGTTCAACCCATCATAGAAATTTGAGACCTGTTGGGAAATACTCATCGTTGGGGTGTATTTCAACAAGGAGACAAATCTCGAGTAGTATGCCTCCAAACATAGGCCCAATTGTTTCAACTTGAAGAACTCATTCATCTTCTGAGTTCTATATGCAGGTGGCATATGCCTTCCCTGCACTGCTTCCTTTAGTTTATCCCAAGTTATTGTGCTTTCAATGGGGCTATTTGGTCTTTACAACATTGCTCCACCAAAGCCTAGCTTCATCGGTAAGCTTGAGCTTGGAAATCATAGCCTAGTTTACAAGTGTTGTTCTTGCTATGATAAAGTAATCTTCCATGGATTCAATCCATACTTCGGCATCAACTTCAACGAACTTCCCTTTTCCGTCAATTCTGGCGGTTTAATCTCTTTGACAAGAAACTTCTTCTCTTGTGCCTCTATTGGACTTAGGGCAGAAACAAGACCTTGGTTCTGTGCTTGGAGTTGTATCTAGTTTTCAATTAAAACCCTCGTGTTAAGATTGTATTTACACATCACTTCACAACTTATCTCAATGCGTAGTTTATTTTTCATTAATACTATAAAACAAATCAAATGAACCTAAAATTTTTATTTATCCATAAAGAAGCATGAGCCTGAAGTACAATTATTTGGGAATAGATTGAGATTGACTTGGATGGTTTTCTTTTCAAAAGTTACATCAATGCTAGGTTAATAACTCCCTATTGGATTCAACTACAGGGACATAATAGTAATATGGATTGGGAGAATGGATTCTCAAGAAGCAGTAGGTCATGGGAAGTTTGGGAAGTCCCCATTTTTAATAGCCATGATGTTTGTTTTGCCCCATTACTTTAATTCTATGTGTTGGCAAAACTTTGACCACCTCGTCATAGATGTAGCGATTTTTTTCTACTTGCTGACATCCGATGTGTAGGATCGAATTTGCATTGAAGAACATATACAATTCCCATAAGCCTATAGTTCATAGAGGATTATGGATGGGATAGGCCTTGAGATGTAATGGGTTATGGCCTCCATGTAGAATAGAATTAGAAACTATCACTCACAATTTTTCACATTGCAAGTTTAATGAGAAGGCTCTTTGATTTCTATAGGGTATTATCTATAAACTCCATCCAGAAGACATTATGAAAAGAACTTTTTCTAGGGAATACAATGGCATGCCTACTCTCATTTGGGTATTTATTCAAGACCATTTTCGATGGGAAATTCAGTGTCAACAAAATGATACTATGTTTTCACTCTACTTAATGTCACATATCAAAAAATTTAGACATATATTTTTCATAATTTGTACTAATTTAGACATTTAATTTAAAAACTAAAATCCTTCTAGGTTGTAGTCTAATAGGGATTTTCCAAGTCTAATTGGCAATGCATGATAAACTAACATACCACATTCCCAAAAACTTCGTAAGTACTGAAAGCTAGGCATTTACTTTATAAGCTAAAATCCTTCTAGGATGTAGTCTAATAGGAATTTCCCAAGTCTAATTGGCAATTGCGTGATAAAATAAGATACCACTTTTCCAAAAACTTCTTAAGTAATGAAAATTGAGTATTAATATATTTACATAAGGTTGAAATGTATTAGATGAAAGTGAAGAAAATATTTGGAAGCATACTTTGAGGCAGTGAATATTAGGTCTCAATACAAGTGTTAGAAGAATATATTTAAGGGGAAGTAGGCAATTTGAGTAGTCATCATGTATAAAAAAAGTAACTTGTGGGGTACTATAGGCATTTGTAGTGAAAGAGCTAATAATAAAAAAGACACTTAGAAACAATGGGCATCATCTTCAATGGTAGACTTATTGGTTTGAAGTTGTCAATGGTTACATGAATGGGAGTTGTTGGTAGTTGCATGTGTGGGATGTGTGGTAGTTGAGCAATGATTAATCTCCCAAAAAAAATCCAATTTTATTATTTCTTTAACTTACTAAATCCAATTTTAATGTTTTACTATTTTTCTAACATAGCGTTTTAGTATAAGTTAAGACCACCTTAGTATAGCTTTATTCATGGCTGAAGCAGAGCTGGAATTATTCATGGCGACCATTGAGGAAGTGTGCTCCTCAATGCAAGAAGAATCTACCACTGACTCATGGGTGTTGGATAGTGGGGCCTCCCATCACATGACCAACAAGAAAGGTCTATACAATTCTATGCAGCCTCTACAAGAATCCATCACTGTGACGGTTGGAAATGATGCTAAATGCCCTGCTGCGGGCACAGGTACTATTTCTTTTGTTGCTGCAAATGGTGAAGTCAAAAATCTTTCAAATGTGTTGTATGTTCCCGAAATCAGGAGAAATCTATTATCAATTGCTCCCATAATTGATCTTGGTCATGAAGTGAGGTTCAATAAGACAGGTGCAGAAATTATTGATAGTGCTGGCACAATTGTTGGCAAAGGAGAAAGAAGGAACAACCTGTATGAGCTAAGTGCTCTTACAGCCACCGCTGGAGTGGGCACAAGTAAGCTTTGGCATGAAAGGTTTGGACACATCGGATTTGCAGTATTGAAGGAGATGCAAAAGCAAGGTATGGTTGCTCACCTACCTACAATAACTAAATTGAAGGAAACATGTAAAGCTTGTATGATGGGCAAGCAACAGAGAAAGGCATTTCCACAAGAAAGCAAGAATAGAGCACAGGCTCCTCTAGAGTTGGTGCATGTTGACTTGTGTGGTAAGATGCCTACACAGGCCTTGAGGGGATCTTCTTATTTTATGTTGATTGTCGACGACTATAGTAGGAAGATGTGGGTGTACTTCCTTCGTGATAAGGCTCAAGCTTTTGGTAAGTTTAAAGAATGGCTAATACTTGTTGAGAATGAAACAGGGAAAAGTGTGAAGAAATTTAGAACAGATGGTGGTGGTGAGTTCAACTCAAAGGCATTTGCAGGCTTTTGCAAGAGCAAAGGGATCAAGCGTCAAATGACGACGCCTCACACACCTCAGCAGAACGGTGTTGTAGAACGCAGGAATCGCACCATTGTGGAGATGGCAAGATGCATGCTAAAGGTCAAGGGATTGCCTATTTTTGGGCTGAAGCTGTTAATACTGCAGTCTACATTCTAAATCGGAGCTATACAAAGGCTCTCAAGGGAAAAACACCTCATGAGGCTTACACTGGTAAGAAACCATCTGTCTCACATTTCAAAATTTTTGGATGTGAATGTTATGCACATGTTTCAGATGAGAAGAGAAACAAGTTACAACCAAAAAGCAAAAAATGTATCTTCTTCGGTTATAGTGATGAGTAGAAGGCTTACAAATTATATGACCAAGAGGCAAAGAAGATTATCGCGAGCCGTGATGTGGTGTTCAATTAGGAGTCGCATACAGTGGAGGAGGAGAAGGCAAGTTCTTCCACTTTATCATCAAGCAAAGAAGTAGTCCACTATGAACCTGTCTCGAGAGCTATCCCTATCCTTAAGGAGGAGGAAGCGTCATCTTCAGATGATGAGGAAAAAGTTCACCAACCTGACATCACCCCACCGGAAAAGCCATTGCCGCGCTGGGTGAAGCAGCTCTATGACCACAATAATCCTATGCCTGCATCTGTTCAGGAGAAGGCAGACGGACCAAGGAGGTCTCAGAGAATAGAAGAGCAAAGGAGGGCTTCTGCTCACATAGTCAATATGGCCTTGATGGTTGAGATTATGAGAGAAGTAAAGGAGCCAACTGATTTAGAAGAAGCACTTGTAGATCCATCATGGAAGGCTGCTATGCAGGCGGAGTATGACAGCATAATGAAGAATGACACTTGGGAGCTAGTAGATCGACCAGCAAAGCGGAAGGTTATTGGCACCAAGTGGATTTGGAAGGTAAAGTACAAGGCTGATGGTACCTTACAAAAGTACAAAGCTAGACTCGTTGCCCAAGGATTTTCACAAGTTGAAGGGTTTGATTTTCAAGAGTCATTTGCTCCAACTGCCAGAATGACCACTATTCGCACGGTACTTGTAGTGGTTGCCCACAAGAAGTGGTTAGTGTACCAAATGGATGTTAAGTCAGTGTTCTTAAATGGTGACCTCAAGGAGGAGGTGTACGTGGCTCAGCCACCAGGGTTTGAGGCCCCCCATTCAGAGAACAAAGTGTGTAAGCTAAAGAAGGCATTGTATGGGCTGAAACAAGTCCCCCAGAGCATGGTACCAACGGATAGATAGGTTCTTTTAAAACCTAAACTTCAAAAGATGTGCCTCAGATGCTAACTTGTATGTTTACAGGGATGGTAAAAAGTCTATAGTGATTGTCCTATATGTGGACGACCTTCTTATTACAGGTGACTATGAAGATATGATCAACCAAACTCGAAAGGCTTTGAGTTCTGAGTTTGAAATGACAGACTTGGGCTTGCTGCACTATTGTTTGGGGATTGAAATCTGGCAAGAGCCAGGAAAGATCTTCATCTCTCAGAAGAAGTATGCATGGGAGATCTTGAAGGCATTTGGCATGACCGAGTGCAAGGAGATAGCTACACCTATGGAGGTGAATGCAAAGTTATCCGTTGAGGATACATCAGCACTAGCAGACATTGGGAGGTATAGGAGGTTGGTCACCAGTCTGATATACTTGTGCAACACCAAACCAGATATCAATTTTGTTGTTGGTGTTTTGAGCAGGTTCTCAAACAAACCTCATGAGAGTCATTGGAAGGCTGGGATGCGGGTGCTCAGATACTTGAAGAAAACTCTTGACTATGGTATCACATAAAGTTTCGGAACTTCTCTTGTGGGGAACTGTGACTCAGATTGGCAGGAGACATTGATTCCAGGAAGTCAATTTCTGGTTATTGTTTCTCTTTGGGTTCAGGAATTTTCTCTTGGATTAGTAAGAAGCAACCAACAGTGGTATTGTCTTCTACCAAAGCAGATTACAAGGCAACTTGTTTTGCTGCATGTGAAGCCGTATGGTTGAGAAGGATTCTATGGCATATGGGAGTGAAGGATGAAGAACCAACTGTGCTGAAATGTGACAATCAGAGTTGCATCGCCATTGCCAAAAATCCAGTGTTTCATGCACGCACCAAACATATAGAGATCTAGTATCACTATGTGCGTGATTTGATGGAGGATGGGATAGTGGAGTTTCCAACAGAGGAGAATGGAGCAGATATCTTCACCAAAGCACTTACGAAGGATCTGATTCAAGTTCATCTTCAGAGACTTGGCATTGGGCCGAGGAGATAGTTCACCTATGGGTGGACATTGAGGGGGGTGTTAGATATGATCAATGCCCCACCCTCATTAGGTGCTACCAATGATCCATGGTTCTCAAAGTTGTAAGGCCCCCATTATGAGGAGAAGCCAAATGTGAGCCCGGACATTGGTTGAGTCCTGACTTGTATATCAGATGAGGTCTATGTGACCGGATGGCAAAAAGGTGACTGTTGTGGGTCTAATCTTTGGGTTAGACGGAGTGGTTAAGCTGGTAGCAACTCGAGGCACATTGCATCGAGTTGCGGTGTAAGGGAGTTAAAAGGGGCCCGATGGTAAAGGGAATATTCCCTTGCCGACTTGTGGAGACTCATATGGTAGGCCGACCTAACGACCTTCGCGGGCTATAAAAGCTAAACCCCTTTGCAGCCATCTCTCACTCCTCTTTCACCCAGTCAGAGTTGTTGTTCCAGCTAGCCTTAAGCTCTTCACCTATCTTCTGTCTAGATCGCCATCTAAGCTTCACAAAGTGGAAGTGCACGGCTGGACAAAGCCATCTTTGTATCAGTTGTTTGAAGTTAAAGAATTTACTGATTCTCCTCTTATCTGTTGTGTACTCTCTATCTCTTTCTCAGATTCTGTTCGCTGCGCCGTGTAATTGTAGCCATGAAACCGCTATCGCAACGTGTGAGGTTGAAGGTCACCATAGGGGTTTTGCAAGAGATCTGGGCAAGATAGATGGAGATGTGTCTTCAAGAGATAGGTGGTAATTGTTTATAGGTTCGAGAGGAGCTTCACAACTTTTAGCTCACCATTTATTTTGACTTTATCTTGGAAAGACCAAGATTGATACATAAGACTATCAAATAAATGGGTTAAGAGCTTGTAGCTTTTGATCATAGAAGAATGAATTATCATTAGAAGTATAACTTCAATTGATACAAGAAGAGTCTTGTCTGTCCTTGCCATTAATGAGTATAGTTGCCTATGTAAGCCTAGGCATGAAGAAGATCTTTAAGTCCCTTCTCTTTTTAATTGATAATGAAGATAGAGGATCAAGAAGAGTATTTCGTACTTTAGTTTATGAATAAATCACTGTAGTTGGGTTTACATGAAAAGTTCATGAGTTCCATGACTTAGATCAATGTAACTTGAATTAAATAGCTGCATAAAAGCTTCAATTGTTTAATTCCAAAGTATGGCAAGAATTCTCTAAAACATTACTTTAAACCCTCTCTTGAATTAAAGGAAGCAAGATACTATTGTACTTATAATGTTTGGTGTTGAGGTAGATTCTATGTTTACAGAATTCAGCCCATGAATATCCTGGTTTAGAATGAATCAAGAACAGTTCACATGTTCTACCAAAATAGAGGAAGTGGTTCACAAGCAAGCTTCAACTCATTAATTCCATGTTATGGGCAGTAATGAATAAACTACCATGATGTTTAGGGTTTGAAATAAACTACCATGATGTTTGAATAAACTACCAAAGAGTATCTTCAATGTCCTTTCAAAGCAAGAGTGTTTAGATGCGGCATTTACAAGAGTATGTAGAGCATATTCTCATCTTAAATCATAAGAGTAAAACTTGAAATATCAAGAATCAGCCCAAAATTGTTGTGGGTTATGACAATTTTAAAATCAGAGTTTTAATATCTACCAAAGAGCTCTTCTTGGTAGGGAGGAGAGACTTCATTAAGTTCTAGTTATGTAAGAAATTGCCCTTCTTTTCTTCTACACAAATACATGTACCTCTTGATCCATACAAGAGATGCCTTGAAGAACAGAGATTTAGTCCCTAAAGAAACTAATGGACTACATATAATAGTCCAAACTAGAGCCTTTATGCTCTCCAAGATCTCTTCTTGATGGAGAAGAGAGTTCACATTAAGAGTTAAGTGCATAGGTCAGTGTTCGTTAGCACTTTTGTCTCTTGACACATTAAAATACAACTCTTTTGTTGGTTAATCAACATGTTAGAGCTTGAGAAAATAGCAAGGTTTGAAGGGGATGCAATAGCCATGGAGAAGGAGAAGAGGAAGATATGGGAGAGAAGAGCATACACAATGTAGGTGTTGTCCAACTGATTTGACAGCCTTATTGCACTATCACATTATATATGACTAAAGAATGGATAGTCACATTGTACATGGGTAGGCCTAGAGGCCTTTTACCCCAACAAAGTTCAATGGAGAAGTTTCCCATGTGTGGAACAAAAAGACCATGTATCACCTCATGAGAAAAGACCTATGAGATCTCTTTGAAAATGATGAAGGTGATGTAGATGACAAGAAAGTGTAATGAAGGAAACCTAACTGTCCTAACTAAGGGGAAAGAGAGAGAGAAGGACTACAGAAGAAGAGGGAGAGGAGAGAGAAAGGCAAGAAGAAGAGAGAGAAAGAGGGAAAGAGAAAGAAGAAGAGGAAGCCATGAAAGCTTGAGAAGGTGAAAAGAGAGTTTCTTGATAATTTCTGTGATGCTTCAAAATACCCTCTTACACCTTATATACCGTCAGTGTGACTGGTATGTTCCCATGCCATATTCCCGTGATCCCCATTCATTACAAACCATCCCATCTCATGAAGTTTTTGTCCTAAAAAACAAGGGATGTAGTCATGGATTGTAAGAGTGTGCTGTAGGAAATCAGCCATAACTTTGTGTGGGCAACTCCGATTGGGACAATTGAGGTGTCGTTATGGAGCCCATGAGATGTACTTTCAGCCCATGTGGTTGGGGCGGGGCTGCAATCAGGTCAGGAACAAAACTGGTACAAAATAAAGGTCTGTCCAGGAATTTCTAGTGTGCAGTCCCAGATGGTATGGCTGGAGAAAAAAAACCATAACTTCCACTAGGGAACTCCGATCAGGGAAAGTAAGGTGTCAAAACGGAGCCCTCGAGGTATACTTTCTGGCCATGTATGGGGGGTGGGGCTGAGAGTGGATCAGGACCAAATCTGGTACAAAATAGGTGGCTGTCCAGATGCAGACTGCAGCCCAAAACAGGGGTCATGGTGAGGTACCAGCCAACACAACCTCCTTGAGGTGTGGAAATTCATCCAATATAGAGGCTGAGCGCTAAGAGGCTTCCTCTATTGGTAGGCCTTGCCATTTGATCAAGTATTCATGTATGGAATGGGTACGGAGTTGCTTTTCACGTTGCCCAATGACCGCTTCCGGAATGTACTGAATAAGGCCCTCCTCATCTATGGGTGGGAGCTCCTCTACATGATCTTTGGGAGTGCCAATGAAAGGTTTCAATTGGCTCAAGTGGAAGACGTCATGGATCCTAGTGGTGGAAGGGAGTTGGAGGCGGTAATCCAAATCCTCGACCTTCTTGATGATCTTGTAGGGCCCATAGTAGCGGTGTGCCAATTTGTTGCAAGAGCCGTCCTTTAGTGTGGCATAACAGGATTTGGGGACCTTGAGGAGTACCATTTCACCCTCTTGAAAGTCAAGGGGTCTTCTTTTTTCATCATCATGGAGCTTCATGTGCTCTTGAGCCCTTTTGAGGTTTACCTTGCATTGTTGGAGTAGAGCTTGCATGTGGTCTAGCTCTTCTTTCCCCAAGGGGTTGAGCTTTTCATTGAAGATCACAGTTGGAACGGGTACTCGATAACCATACAATGCTTCGAAGGGAGAGACTCCAATGCTTGAATGGGTGGAGTTGTTGTAAGAAAATTCAGCCAAATGCAGCCATACATCCCAAGAATTCTGCACATCATGACAAAAATGTCGCTAATAAGTTTCAAGCCACTTATTGACTCTTTCGGTCTGCCCATCCGTTTGGGGATGATAGGCTGTAGACAGAGCCAATTTGGTCCCCATGGAGCTGAAAATGGTCTGCCAAAACTGACTCATAAATTTGGTGTCCCGATCATGTACTATGACTTGGGGCAAGCCATGCAATTTAAAAACATGCTCCATAAACTGAGTGGCAACTTGGGATGCTGTAAACTGTGCTTTTGTAGGGATGAAACGGGCTGCTTCAGTGAGTCGGTCAACTACCACGTAAATGCTATCCCAACCCTCTTGGTTGTAGATAAACCAGTGATGAAATCCATGGTAATGTGGGTCCATTTTCCTTCGGGGATAGGTAAAGGCTGCAATAAACCACCCGGTTTAAGAGAGCTATCTTTATTTTGTTGGTAAGGCACACATCTAGATACAAAGTCTTTTACATCCCGTCATAGGCCTTTCCAATGGAAGCTTTTTCAAACTCGATCATATGTTTTGAAGACCCCTAAGTGGCTTGCAATCGGGGAAGAATGCATCTCTTCAAGGATCCTTTGGGTGAAGGGAGAGGCATGGGAAATCACAATACGACCATGGATCCAAATGAGGCCATTATGGAGCTGATATTGGGAGTTCTCATCCAAGACACCTTGCTATAATTTCTGGAAAAGAGGGTTGAATTCAGCATCAAGCAAGTATGCCTCTTGGAGCTCCTCAATCCAGTCATGGTGGAGTTCAGTGATGGATGAGACTTTGCATGCCCACATGCGAGAGAGTGCATCAGCCACTACATTGTCCTTTCCACGGGTGTGGGTAATCTCAAAGTCATAGTTTTGTAGTGTCGCCACCCATCTATGTTGTTTGGGAGTGAGGTTGGGCTGAGTCAAGAAATATTTGAGCACATGATGGTCACTTTTTACCTTAAATCTGCTGCCATACAAGTAGTGATGCCACTTTTTGATAGCATGAATGACTGCCGACATCTCCTGATTATAAACAAGCAACTCTCTCTCTTTATCATCCAATTTTCGGCTCTCAAATGCTATTACCCCATGTTCCTATAGCAAAACTGCACCAATACCCCGTCCACTAGCATCACACTGAATGGTAAAATCCTTTGAAAAATCAGGGCATACGAGGATGGGGGCTGAGCTGAGCAAGTCTTTCAGCTGCAGAAAACTACGGGCAGCCAGTTCATCTCATAAGAAAGCCTCTTTTTTCAGCTGATTTGTTAATGGGGCTGCAATGGTGGCATAATGGCGAATAAATCTCCTATAAAAGGAGGAAAGACCAAGAAATCCGCGCAAGGAGGTAGTGGTAGTGGGGGTGGGCCACTCCTGGACACATTGCACTTTTTTAGGATCAACTTGGATGCCTTTTTCACTAACGATGTGTCCTAAGTACTCAACCTCCGTTTGCATAAAGACACACTTGCTTTCTTTGGCAAAGAGACGGTGCTCTCTCAGTACATCAAAAATCTGTCTAACATGTTTCAAGTGCTCATGCATTGACTTGCTATAAACGAGTATGTCATCAAAGAATACCAACACAAACTTGAAAAGCCATGGCTGCAATATCTTGTTCATTAAGCTGTGAAATGTGGCGGGGGCATTTATGAGCCCAAATGGCATAACAAGGAAATGATACAAGCCACGGTCAGTCCGGAAGGCCGTTTTGACTTCATCAACCACCCGCATTCTGATTTGGTGGTAACCGGATCACAAATCAATTTTAGTGAAGTAGCGTGCACCCTTGAGTTCATCAAGCAAGTCATCAATTCGAGGGATGGGGTATCTATTTTTGACGGTGATCTTATTGAGATCACGGTAGTCAATGCACAACCGGAAAGATCCGTCCTTTTTTTAAACCAATAGGATCGAAAAGGCATAAGGGGAAGAGCTAGGCTCTATGAATCCCATCTCAGTGAGCTCCTTGACTTGCTTTGCTACTTCCTCTCTCTCACATTTAGAGAGTCTATATGGGGGTTTATTGATGGGCTTGGCATGGGGCTCCAAGTCGATCGGGTGATCCACCAATCTTTTAGGGGGAAGGGTAGTGGGAGGCTGAAATAAGTCTTCATACTCAGCCAAAAGTGCTTTTAGTACTGCATTTTGCTTCCCCAAGGTGTGTTGGTCATCATTATCCTTATGCAAGTGCAAGACAAAGATTTGGGAGCTCTTCATGAATTCCTTTTTGAGTTGTCTTGCTGTTATAAGCTGAAAATCTGCATTTTCTTTGATTCCCTCCAAGTGTACAAGCTGCCCATGCATTACAAACTCCATGTACAGTTGAGAGAAGTCCATAGAGATTTTTCCCAATCGCTGAAGACAATCGCATCGCAATACAATATCCACGGGGCCCATATCAAGGGTAATCAAGTCCACCTTTGTTGTGTAATTTTCAGCCAGCATGAGAGACACTTGTGTGCATACATGGGAGCTCACTTCCTCATTTCCATTGGCCACTTGAACCCGAAGGGGTTGCTGTAATTCAGTGGGAACACATGCCAAACGGCTAAGAGTTGATTTATTTACAAAGCTGTGTGTGCTGCCACTATCTATGAGGATGTATACACTCTTGCCATCAATGTTACCATGCACCCGTAAGGTGTTCGGACTCCTAGAGCCGGTCCATGCATCCATGGAGATTGAGCAGGCTGATATAGCAGTGGATGAGTGGTGCCAAGGGTCATTCCCAAGCATGTTATCAACGGGGCAGCCATCGGGGTCAAAAGGGAACCCGTCCGGTGAGTCATAAAACTGATTGGGATCAATATCCTCCTCATATTCAGCATTTTCAGCAAGTGTCATTATTTGAGAGCTATCATGCATGTCCTCTTCTAGCTTGTCACTATCTTCCAGCACATACATGCTATTAAACTTGACAGTGGCATTCTTAAAGGGGCATTTGGATGCATGATCAGTTGTGTACTTATCCCCGCATTTGAAACACAAGCCTTTGGCTTTTCTATCCTAAACAACTTCAGGAGGAATGAATTTTTGACCGTTGGAACCGAAGCCATTCGTGGCCCTATTTTCAGCATACTTTGGGTCACTTTTGAAGGGTGGTGCTATCCCAAAACTACCATATTTCCTTTCAGCATTAAAAGTGGGGTAAGTAGGAATTTTGGGGCTGCCATTCCATGCATTATTGCTACGATAATTAGTACCATATGAGGGTTGCCTAGTAGGGTATCTTTGCTGTCCAGCAATGGGCTGCGTGCTCTCATTGCGGCGGTACTTTTGACCATAGCGTTCCACCAACTCTATGGCTGCAAACAGGGTGGTTGGCTTTTGATCCATTACATTAGCTTGAGAGATGTGCATCCAGTCCATAAATGTATTTATGCAATTTGGCCTCATCACTAACTACCTCAACATACATGGATAGGTTCATAAACTAGTTGGTGTACTCCCTCACTGTGAGATTTCGCTGATCAAATTGATACCAATGCCTAGCCAAGCGTTCTTTTTCCACCGGGGAGACAAAAACTTGGATCATATGCATCTTGAACTCTTCCCAATCACGAAACTGCTGGTTTTCTCACTGAACAAATCTCCACCATGTGTGGGAAAAACCTTCTAAGTGAAGGGAGGCAAAAATGATCTTTGCTTCATCGGTACGGGGGTAGATGAGAAAATAGGCTTCCAATTTAGAGGTCCATTCCTCTAGTTCAGCTGGGGATGAGGATTGCCCATTGAATTTTTTAAACGCGATCCTGTCACACAGCTCATTTAGGCCTGGTTTCCCATGAATGCCATGTGCTACATGCTGCCCTTTGCCATATGCATGCTGCCCATGCACTCCGTGCAATCCATGCTGCCCAAGGTTTGCATTGGGGCCATTCCCTTGAGTGTGCAAGTAGCTTCCGTTATGGGGGAGTTGGGGTGCCAATGATGGGCTGGAAGGATTCGGGACGGGGGAGGGAAGGAGGGGCTCATCATTCTGAGCAGAGGGCTCACCCATCTCATAAGTGCTATGGGGAATGCCATGGGTACCACCAAGACCTTGTGGGCTGCGCCCGGTCTCCAAGGGGGGAGGGCGGTTAGCCTCACAGGGAGAGACATACTCCTTGGGTCGATTCGAGGAGGGGGCAATGGCAGGAATGAGGGCGCCCATGTGCTCTATGAGTAAGTCCATCTTAGCCATCATCTCGGAATGACGCCGATCTTGGAGGGTTTCCATCTCCCTGTGGTGTTGCTCCATCTCTCGATGTTGATCAGCATGGCGGGTCTCATGTTGGCATAGGGTTTGGTTGAGTAGAGACAAACGATCTATATCGGGGGCACCTTCTTCAAACAAGTCTTCACGATCCTCCTGGGCTGAGCTAGGATCATTCATTGAGGCATGGGAGTCCCTTATTTCACGCTGAATTTCCTCCTGGGCCTTTGCTTTACCCTTGTGGCCTGCCATTCCAAGTGTAGTCTACCAGACCCCCTATTACAGAAATGATAATAACTTGAGCTAGGGAACTCCGATTGCCAAACTTTCTGATTCAAATGAAAGCCCTCAATCCCCTCTATGAGTCTATGTAAAAATATCTCTGACAGTAAATGATTAGGGCTTTGGTGTAATCACTTTTTGTGGGCTAACTGTGTAGGACTGCTGCTTGTCCCATAGTACCTCTGGGCACAAAATTGAGTGTAACTCCCAAATGTAGGGTGGAATGGAGAGATTTTTAGCTCAGATTGAAGGGGAAAATACCCTCTTCGAATCAAGCTATAGAGCTCATGCTCAGTCACACGAGAAGGCTTTGCTGTAATCAGTTCTTGTGGGCTGACTGTGTAGGACTGCTGCCTATCCCACAGTGCCCCCTCTGAGTACAAAACTGAGCGTATCTCCCAAACCGTAGGGCAAAATGGGGAGATTTTTAGCTCTGATCGAAGGGGAAAATGAACTCTTCAAGTCAAGCTATAGAGCTTGCGCTCAGTCACACAAAAAGGATTTTCTATAATCAATTCTTGTGAGCTGACTGTGTAGGACTGGCTGTATGCAATACCCTGCAAAGGCTCCCTCAAGAACCATTCTTTATCCCAATGGTGAGGGTCTTATCCCAAACATCCAAGGCCTCAATTGTGGCTCTCAATGCCCCATAAAGCCATACATTCATTGCATCCATATCTTATTGCTTAGACCAGTTCCATATTGCATTCCCTGCCCTTCTTGCATTGCATCCACCATACATTACCAAGCGGTTTATGACATTACCAATACATGTAGGGGTTTGTAGGCTCAAGTGATCAGGTTTCGGGCTATTCCATCAAATTTACTTACACCTGCAATAATTCTTTGGGCTCCAGATCACCGGGAGGTGGGCAAAGTTCCCCCTGGGCTAGGTTGTGCACCCCTTCAGGGTCTTTGATAGCAAGTGGGGTCACCCCTCTTTTGTCTTGCCACCTCGCCTGGCATCGGGCTTTTCCTCACCTAGAATATATATGGCAGAAATTTATTAATTAAACAACCAGCATGAGATGCATTTCTGGAATCAAAATTTTGGGCTTTTCATGAAGTGCATGGAATTGGAATGGAAAATAGGGATAGGGAGTTTACCGGCAGTGGCTCACTGCCTACTCACCCTTATACAATGGATTTTTTATCACTTCTTGGCTCAGTCAATTCACAAAAAGCCAAACGGGTTATGGGTATGCAAAATATAATCACAATGAAGCTTCAGCATGAGTAAAATCCATTTCAGCACTATAAGATCAAGGAGAAATGACTGGGGCCATTAATCAACATGCATCCAAGGTCTGGGTCTCCTATTATCTACTTGGACTCATACATTCTCTCAAACAAATGGATGGGATTCAACAAGAGGCTTAAACGGAGAGAATGAGAGCCAAGAAACAGTTACCTTGAGTCTTTTGGAGAAGAAGGCAGCCACTGATGCCACCTCAGTCCTCCATGAGAGCTCCATCTGATCCCGAATGCTCCATGGCTCCAAAATGGGTATGCTTCTTCAAGAAAGCTTGGGGCAGGATGGTTCAGGACCTCTCCATGAGAGTTCTTGCTGAAATGGAGGTCCTACTCCATAGCCATGGCTGCCCACAAGAGCATGCCTTCAATTCTTGCTTGTAATCTTCTTCCCGTTCTTCTTGATGACTGAAATCTTGAGCAGTGTTCAAGAGGGGACTCCCGAGGACCAAGGAGAGACCAAAATCTTCAGGATTTATGAGCTTGATGCCAAGGTTTCATGGTTGCCATGGATTGCACCAGATCAGGGTCTCTTGATTGCCAAAGGGGAGTCCAAGGGCTGAAGAAAATGCCACTGATGCTACCCAAGAAGGTGTCCAATGACCAGGATTGAGGTCAGAAAGGAGAGGAGGGCTGGGGGGCTTCCCTGTAGGCCACGAAGCAGCCCCTTTTTTGTGCCGCAAATTTCGGGCTGCTCCTGGGGGCCACAGGCTAGGCTGAACCACGTGGTGCTGCTACTCACTGTGCTCCTCTCACTGAGGGGAACACCTCAGGACCAGCCCAACTTGCTGAGGAAGAGGAGGGGGAGAAGAACTCTTGAGATTCTTGAGCTGGAGCTTCCATGGCAGCTTGGGAAAAGAGGAGAGAGAAGGTCTTCTTGAAAAGTAACTGAGTCTTTGGCCTTCTCCAACTGTGCTGCCCTCGTTTTTGCTAAGAACCCTAAAAAGCTTGCATGAAAATTAGTGACGACCTGTCAAATTTGTGTGCCTGCCTCCAGATTTGTCCATGGTTCTTGGGAAAGCTCCAAGAAAGGCTGCCACAGACTTCAAGAGGGTTGACAGCCTGCCTGAGTACTCTTGTGTACCTGTGAAAGAGATGTAACTGGAGCTTTCTAACTGTGGGAAACTGTGAGAGCCCTAAATCTATGGGGAAATAGAAGGATCAAGGACAAAGCTCTGATACCACTTGTAATGAAGGAAACCTAACTGTCCTAACTAAGGGGAAAGAGAGAGAGAAGGACTACAGAAGAAGAGGGAGAGGAGAGAGAAAGGCAAGAAGAAGAGAGAGAAAGAGGGAAAGAGGAAGAAGAAGAGGAAGCCATGAAAGCTTAAGAAGGTGAAAAGAGAGTTTCTTGATAATTTCTGCGATGCTTCAAAATACCCTCTTACACCTTATATACCATCAGTGTGACTCGTATGTTCCTATGCCATATTCTCGTGATCCCTGTTCATTATAGAAAGAAGATTCAGAAAGCATGATCCTTATAGTAGCTCCAACAAAAACCAAATAATGGCAGAAGATGAATAACAAGGCACTAGGCATCATTGCTTGGGGACTAAGTGATGATGTGCTTCATCATATCTCTGGCATTAGAGATGCTATAACTGCGTGGGAGGAACTTGACATTATGTTTGGTACCCAAGCAAAGAATTCAAAGGTAACATTACTCATGCAGTTTTATAAACTAGATATAAAAGACAATGCTTCCATGACCATACACATTAACAAGTTCAAGAGCCTAAAAACCCAGCTATTGAGCCGTATTTCTTGGAAGTATAAATAAGGATCCATATCAGAATATTGTATTCACCCTAAATAATAGTCCAAGTCTCTCACTTAAAGCTATTGAGCACTCTCTTCTTGATGAAGAGAACAAAAATAAGAACAAGAATACAAAAGATGGTATCCCATCATCTAGGGAAAATATCTTATACACCAAAGGAGCTGCTAGACCCAAAGAAGGAGGTCAAGGATTCAACATGGACAAAAAAAATCAGATTACATCTCATTATTGTGGTAAGATTGGCCATATAGCTAGTGAATGTTTCCACAAGAAAAGAGCACAACAGATACAAAATGATCACCACCAAAACCAATTCACGAATGAAGAAGAAGAAGAAAAAGATGTTGCCGCTACCATCAACAACTCTGATAGATTATTCTAAAAGAATTTTCATTGTATCTTTCATATATTTTTCCCTTAGTGGATTTTCTTTGTAAAAACCCTTGCCAAAGATGTAAATTTTCAAGCTTTAACTCGACTAAGCTGCCTATGAGCCAGTCGCCTAGGCAAAAGTCATCATGAAGAGGGGGCAAAAGCTAGCATGTCTTTATGGCTTTATAGAAGTTAGGTTGTTCCACTCTCAGATGATGTATGCTCCAAGAAGTGATAATCAAGTACAATGCTTTATGGTAGTCATGAATCCCGTATGCACAATGAAGAGAGTGGAATAACCTAGCGTCTATAAAACATTGTACTTGACTATCACTTTCATATGGATTGAATACAATATCATGTTGCTTTGTACTTTCACTTAGTGTCTTGTTAATGTCAACCCATTACATAAGATTGTCTTTATGAGTCCAATCTTCCATCTTGGAACCTAATTCACTTGTGTAACATTTGGTCTCTCTTTGTCTATGTCAACATGAGTCTTGCTTCATCTTCCATTCTCCATAGCTCCTACCATGCTCTAGATCTATGCTTTTCACACACTCATTAATAGGTACTTGACCTTACCATGTGTCTTTGGTATTGTGTTGGCCATGTTGTACCCCACTAAGATAGAGAGTTTGGGCAGAAGATTTCAGAGAGGTTATTTCCATAATATCATAGCCACATGCTACATGAGTGTGTCTTTTACACAGATGTTGATGGCATCATTGTTAGATACGGAGCAAAGAGGTCTTGTCCTTTCTATCGGTAAAAGTAGTATTGTATATTTTTTCTTTGAAGTTTCCTTGTATGGTCTTTTCATCATTTCTACTTGCATGGCCATAAATGTTTTGCATCTTGATTGGAAATATGGATTTTGTGGTTATTAGCTAGATTTATGGAGTGTTATGACTATGTTTTGGATGTGTTTGTGGGGTACAATGGTTTTGCATGTGAGATGAGACATTTTGTGTGTCTATAGATAGTTGATGTGCTCTATGGGGAGTGTTTATCTATTATTGCATGTGGAGTAGCACCGTGCTGAGGGAGAGAGTTCTTTTTTGAGAGACCCTAGACATTTCATTTTGTTTCTGCTTTTATATGTTTATCATGTACTTCCTCATGTGACTATAGTTTGATTGATGACTATGCCATGTGACTATATGGTTGGGAGTATGCCATGCATCCTTACTATGTTATTTAATTTGAGGTTTTTCCATGTTGGTTGGTTGTGTTCATACTGTTGGGAATCAGAGTTGGAAGCATGAGAGAGTGTACACAAGAGGGAGAGAGAGAGCTCAAGTACAAGAACAAGATCTTGTTTAGTCAGTTGTTCAAGGTACAACAAGTACACTCTCCTCTACAGTAAATGTGTACTGTAGGTTGTTTATATAGCCTCTATAGGATTTAGGGTTAACTGTCCACTAGTCCATTTACACTTAGCTACCCTTATCCTCACTAGTGTAAGGAGACTTCCTATGCTTATCTTTCAACATCCCCTCCCCTCAATGCTAGATGGCATTGGATAAAGCATAATAGGATGCCCCCCCCTTAATTCACAATGAGATGACTTTATAAATCAAGCTACAAAAGAAGGTTATGTCAAGAATCGCGTGGTGGAGGGGGTTGCTCAAGATGCTGCGCCGAACACACACAGAATGCACAAGGAGAAGCTCACTCAAGAGACAAGAAGAGAGATGGAGGCCAAAACGTTTTCTTGCTGATTTCTTCTTCTTCTTCCACACTCTTTTACAATGTACACAAAGTATAGATAAGATACAACATAAAAGGAAAGTGGCCTACTAAGTCAAACAATGCATAACCGACTACACTAGTCGACTGGCGCTATAACTATGCCAGCTGTAAATAGGTGTAACAATTTGAATATAATAAGTAATGAGTCAGTGGCCATGTGAGAGTCATAATGACCACCGATGTACTAAGTGTAGACGTGTGGACCCATCTAACCAGGTGGTCCATCATCCATGTCCACATGTGTTGAGCTTGCCATCTCAACAGGTTATCAGTAGAGAGTGTTATAAGACTCAAAAGAGTCAGTCATCTATGGATTGGGAGGCAAAGTTGGCCTCTAATTCCTTAGGTACTTGTGGACACTGGGACATTATATGCCCGGTCTTTTTGCATTCAACACAATATTAGTGAGTTTGGGAATTTGTGAGACTTGAATTGCCTTCTCTCCTCATCTTGCATGACTGAAAAGTGATGCTTCCTTCATCTCCTGCACACCCAAGGAGAACCTCCCTTTTATAGGCTCCAAGAGATTCTCTTCTTGGAGAGAGACTTGAATGGCAAGATTGGAAAGCACTACAAGATATAAGCCTTATACCGACATTCAAAGTGATGAAAATGTTCATAAAGAGATTCACCCTCATCATCGCAAAAAAGTCGGTATTAGCGATGCCATAGAACAATCGCTACAACATCGCTATTTGCGTCGCTATCAGCATCGCAATTAGCGACGCTGATAGTGATGCTTTGTGACGCATATTGCGACACTAATAGTGACGTGTGCAGTAAATTTACAACATCAATAGCGATGGTAACAGTGATTTTTTTTTTGTGGCAGGGAAGCACAAATAGCACTATGTGCCTTATTTGGGCCATACGAAAGAGTTTTAGTAATGTGTACAATGCTTGTCTAAATGAAGGCAAAGTGTACTTGAATCATAAGATTGATACATAAAATAAATATAGGATCGTGTAATGAAAGCGACGATATAATCATGGCAAGAGATACATAGTGCATAGAAAATGCCTACAAAAATCACATAACCAAAAAAGAAAAGCATGTGTGCTCCACGGATCCAAGGGCAAGCTATAGATCCTCACCATCCGAAAACTCGTCCCGCCGCAAAGGAGCATCAAATAGACTCTGGAAAAAAAGAAACAATTACACATCAATCCACCATACAATCATACATTTTAATTAAAATTAGTAACTACGGACAAGAAAGATGAGTGACTTACACGGCCACCGCGTCCATACAATCGATTAATCAATGCATGAGACCGTGTCTCTCTGCATATCGAGTCTCTAGGCTGGTGGGATTGCGGTTTGTAATGGAGTGCTGCAAAGAAAACAAAATACAATTGTAAGAAACACGATTGTCAGTACAATGGATATTGCAAAAAAATAAGCAAGCAGAACAAAATAAAAACTTACAAAGTCCTCCAGATATGTCATGTGGCCGCCACTCCCAAGATGATGGACCACTCCTATCTCCAATTGTGCCCTCGCCGCGCGCTGCTGTCTCCAACGTCCTAGAGAATCTGTAGCCTCCTCCTTGAGTCGACGCCAACCATCCACATCTAGCCACTCCGGCTTTGAGGCCCCACTCTTAAGTGCCTTGCATGTGTCTGATTGTTTGTGTGACATGTACGCATGCATGTACTCCATCATCCAACCTATGAAAAACCTACCTGCTGTGGCGGGTATCAAAAACTACTCATGCAAGGATGTTACTATGTATTCCTTGCTCCCCTCCGGTATATTCATCCCAATAATCCAAGATGTTGTGCCGAAAAACTTGTTGGCACAACTCTCTCATACGATCCATCACCCTTCTCCTCTCATCATTCATGATGATGGCTCCTGTCCTATCATTTACAAGGTATCCGTACCCCTCTGGGATATACCTAAGATGTGTCCTCTCCCACCTCCGACCACAATCCTGGACATATCAAGGAGACCCCTCTACATTTGGTGTACTTACGGGGATAGTATCTCTCGTAGTCGCACCGATAGGGGTGCCACCTGCGAACTTCTGAGCAAAAGCTGGAGTGACTAGAGTAGATGTCCCTAAATGTGTGACAAATCCCATAGGTGACACAACTCCAACAGAACGACGAGACGGAGACATTGCGTCGGTATATCCATAACAACCACCTGAGCCACACTCTCTCGAATTGCCACAAGAGTGAGTAGCACCTGTTTCCCAAGCCGCCCGTAGGCTCACTGCATCCATATCTCCACAGCATCCCCCAGAACCACTCTCTATGTTCGGCCCAAGTTTGGAGTGTTGAGGTCGTCTATTGGAAACTGAAGCATTAGAGTGCACCGAAGTACATCTAGCAAAATAGTATGATGGTGTCTAAGACATTTCCTGGTCCGCCATATCTCTGAATCGAGCCATCTGATCTAGAGACATACGCATGAAGATCTCTTGTAGCTCCTCATCACTCATCCCTTGACTCGTCGTGCTGATCTAAATATCCACAAAGGTCAACTACACAGACAAAAATTGATGTTGGCATAATCAATATAAATCAAGCAAATCACGGTAATATAAATCTTAAGAAAATGATCTTACTTAAAATGCATATCTTATGTATCCTTATAAGCAATTCATCAACAAATTGAGTAGGTGGATGCTCCAAGTATGAAGTACCCTATGGTCCCATGTCAATCTCCTGACACAACTCTGCATACACTGGAAGGTCGATAGACATGTCACCACAAACAGATGAGTCCACCTCGTTCTCAAAGAATTCTTGGAATCCTGTATTTTCATCATTGTTACCTGATTCTGGCTCCTCTACATGCTGCAAGCTTTCAGTGGCCTTCACCCCTTGCAATATCAAACCCTTTATTTGCATATTGTCCTCATCTACACTGGGAACATTGCTTTGATCATATATTCTTACACTTTGGGGAGTTGAAGTTATAACATACCACCATCGAGGTTTTTGGGGATTTGGATAGAACATGACCTCTTCCAAATCACCTACAAGAGAGATTTAACTTTTGTGACATGTACCATGTCGTAATAAAATTTAAAAAAACATGAGTTTATGAACATGTTCAAAATGGGCCGAAAACACAAATATGTCACGTAAATCCATCCATATTTTCTAGAATCTATTTCGAGAAATCAAGATGAACCTCGTCGAACTGTTGCTCCAGCTCATTCAAGTACCACTTTGAACCATTGCACATTGAATAAGATCGTGGAGAAGCTAGGGTAATCCACCATGATAATACTTTGCAAGATTCCAAAATAATCCATCTCATCTATAACTGTGTTTGGATCCGTTGCTCCTCGTCATCTCTCTTGCTCAAACTTTACCATGATTTCACAATTTATTGTGGAGTGTATTTTGTCGATACGTTCCACGCGGAAATGCTGTCCACGCGGCCACGCCACACTATATATTTTGTACTATACATTGAAACACTCAATTAGTTGTCACATATAAAATATAGATACAAATAACCCTAAACATATTGTCACCTTTGGACTATATCCCCTCGAGGATTTTCAATCCTCGATTGAGACCTCTGCCCCTTCGCGAGACACTGCGGTCAAAGCTCCATGCAACCATCACATTGACATAAACTACGGCATCTCCTCCATACCTCAGGATATTGAATTGATTGATGGTGCATTCTAAGTCAAAATTCAAATCGCGCTTCTTCTCGATCTTTGCTAGCTTGCTCGTACCTAGCAAGCCAGGCCTCCATGGAGGCATTGTGCAACATACAAAAGCAATTCACTTTCTCCTCCATTGCAGCATCCATTCTTTTTTCTACCCCATTTCCAACCACCACATCTCTGGTCAGTCTATTATCATCCTTCAGTGACCATAGCATACTATTGTCTGAATCCACCGTTGGTAGCCATTGTGAAATCTGCACTAATGCCTTAGACACCAACCAACCTTCAGCCATGCTACCTTCTGGCTGAGCTCATTGTTGCACAAAGCCTTTCAGGGTTTTCATGAAGTGCTCCAAGAACAATATCCATCACATATGTACAGGTCCAACAATCTCCACTTCATCTACAAGATGGACTAGAAGGTCGATTTGTATCATGAGCATGTTGGTGGGCAGGTATTTCTCAAAGAGACAGACCGTCTCCAGTACTCCCTGACTTGCGGACTCAATAGAGGACATCTTAATCTCCTTCTGTGAGATCCATTGCACTAAAGTTGACAACTTGTAAATCGCTCCACGTATTTTTGGAGAAAGGCATCTTGCGATCGTGATCGGTAGTATAAACTGCTACAAATGAGAAAACATTATAAATAACAACTACACTCCAAATAGCAAAATATGCAAGCCACTTACAATCCATTCATAGTACAAACGTGACATATCCGATGCCAATCATGGGATTTTAGCCCTGATAATTGGTCATCTTTAGAAAACGGGGACTTGAGAGAATGCATCATACCCATCAGAGTGCGAATAAAATTGATAATTTGCTTCACAGTGCACTCTTCTTTACTGGACAAAACTGAAGGAGCACGAGGTAGCTGCAAGTGACCATCAACACTCGACTACGAGACCAAAGCGCCTTCATCTTACCTATCTCATTCAAATCCATTCGTGCCCCTACAGTGTCTCTCTTTCTTGTTATGTGGTCCCATAGTAAGCTACCCATGTTTTTTGAAAATGTGTATGGGATTTGTAAGTGGGTCCAATATGGAAACTCGTAGAAAACTAAAAATCGTTTCATTTTGTTTGGATGGGACTCCGTATGGACCATTTGCATCTCGTACGAGCTTTGGGTGTTCATACCATGCTGGAGGTCCTCCAAGAAAACCTTCCATGAGTTCATGACCCTCTGACAAGAAAGTGGTGTGTCCTTGATATACCATCTTCTTCATGGTTCATGACCTTCAGGAGTCTAGTTGTGGCCCACACAATGGACATGCATGATAATCTGAGGTAATCAGACATGTCCCAACACCTCTATCTAGTGAATACAAACTTGAACGAGCTATGATAGATATTAACAACAAGAACGGAAGCCTACTTACCTAAGCACTCCTGGAATCCCAAAAAGTCATGTATGGTCCACATGAGAATAGCTCAAATATTAGCAGACCGTCAACCATCGTGCTTGCTCATATCTTCCACGGTGACCCCCTCCTCCTACAAAATCTTAAGCTCATCGACTAATGGACAAATATACACATCCATATTTTTGACTTTATAGCGGCTGGGAATGAGCAAGCTAAGGATGAGATGTCCTTTCTTTGTAGAAAGCCATGGAGGGATGTTGTAGTTGACAAGGACTATAGGCCACACACTGTAAGAAGTTGAGTGTAGACCGAATGTGTTCACGCCATCCATAGCAAGACCGAGCCAAAGATTCCTTGACTCTTAAGCAAAACCTGGAAAGGTAGAGTCAATGTGGCTCCATGCGCATGAGTCCACTGATATTCATTGAACTCCATCTGTGGATCTATTTTGCGCATGCCATGTTGTCAAGCTTGCCATGCCAGACATATGAAACATATAATTTATGCAAAAAATAAGCGGAAAGTGTTAGCTATACATAGTCTGTCTATATATAGCGCCCCAAGTCCCTGCTATATATTCCTATCATGTGTGCTCAGTTGACACACTTCTCGGGTTCCACTTTTGGTGTCTCGTGTCTCTCTTCTCCTCTCTCTTCCTCCGTTCCTCATCTCCCTCACGCACTATTCATTCTTTCTTGCACCCACCATGGGTAGGAGGTCAGGTTGCAAACATGAGGGTCAAGCCTACACAAGCTAGAAAGTCTTTGAATAAAGGATTGCATCTTGTGGCACCTCTATAGGACGAAGACCCCAAAGAGAGCCAAATGGATCCACATGAAGCTGTGGGAGTGATCGCCTCAACCATCCCTTTGATTAGCTGGATATGTATATGGCTGGCTTGCCTTTCTCTCTACATTTCAACATCAACATTACTTTTGGATGTTGATATTGCCATGCTTCATGATGATCGTCCTCGTTCGTTATTCCATTGATGAGCATCTATATTCTAGCTGATGATACATTGTTTTGTTTATATTCTTTCCAACTGATGACACATTATTTCGTTTATATTCTTTCTAGTTGATGAGCATCTATATTCTAGCTAATGTAGCTGATGATACATTGTTTCGTTTATATTCTTTCCAGCTGATGAGGGTCTTTATTCCAGCTGATGACACATTATTTCGTTTATATTGTTTCCAGCTGATGAGCGTCTATATTCCAGCTAATGATAAATTGTTTTATTTATATTCTATTCATGGGGCCCCACATGTGTTATGTTGTCTATAGAGTGGCGTCGCGAACGGTCTCTATAGACCTTGTGTTGTTCTAATGTCACTGTAACATTTTTCTTTAAGTTTTGATGTGACATATATACTGCTTACATTCCAAATTCAGTTGAAGGAATTTCTTGGAGATTTTATCTTTCGCAGTGATGTCTCTTATCCTTATTTTACATGTTGTATATTTAGGAGTGATAAAGCTCTTTTGATGCCTCTGAATAGGCTGTTGTAATTCAGAAGTGATGTAGCTCCTGAGTGATGTAGCTCCTTGCTCCTTTGATGCCTATGAATAGGCTCTTGTAAGTTCAACTTTGTAATTTTATATTTTGAATATTAATATAATGGTAGGCCTATATAGAGCTGTGGGTTTTTCCCTTGAGTCCCCAAGGGTTTTTTCATCCATAGTAAGGGATCTTTATTTGAGCGGGGATGTTAGCCATATATAGTCTGTCTATATATAGTGTCCCAAGTCCCCTCTATATATTTCTATCATGTGTGCTCAGTTGACACACTTATGGGGTTCCACTTCTTGTGTCTCGTGTCTCTCTTCTCCTCTCTCTTCCTCCATTCCTCGTCTCCCTCATGCAGTGTTCAATAGAAAGTGTCTAAGAACTTTTTGAGGGATGGTTTGCTCTTGCAAGTGCTATAGATATCTGTGAGCACCACACTTTGGACATGTCTCCATAGTCTTGTATTCTCCTCGAAATAGTATGCAATCCTTGATATATGCATGGATGTTATTGTAGTCCATGCCATGCTTTCGTAAAACATATCGCGCATCATTACGAGACTCAGGCATCATATTTGAAAAAAAATCATAAAAAACCTTGATAAAGCACAAATGTTTTTTATAATAGTGCCGAAAAGAAATCAACAAAGCATACGCACAAGGTACCTGAACAACTCAGTCACACTTCCATCACTCCACCGGTATTTTGCTTGCACACTAAGGAGTGTAAGTTGTATCTTCAGGCAAGATACTTGGAACCCATCATATAATAGTATGGATGCTTCCTCTCTAAGCAGATCAGATGTCTCCACATCCATGGGCATCAATGCATTGATCATTGCCTCCATCTCAGGCTCCAAGATTGTAGGAAAGTTTGGAAGGCTGACTGTCTCCTCTTGTATTGATAGTATAGATTGGGTAGTACCTTCCAAGTGGTGGATTGGCGCAGGCACTCCATTTATCACATGCCCACGAACTCTTCTAACTAGCCGCAAAGGGTGCATTCCTCCTTAAGGCGAGACGTCACCTTCCTAGATAGAAACTTTACCAGCCACACCTAATGTTTTTGTATGTGATATTCAATTAGTTTGTGAACACAATGCATGATTGATATATACTTTTCTTATCATTTGCTCAAAATCTGAGATTGCCTGATCAATGATCTCTAATTGAAACTCGCCAAAGTGTCATACGCGTTCTATAGACAATCGACGTTTTCGTCTAATTGTTAGCTTACATTGAGAGCAAGGATATGGGACACGCTGATTAAAATATGCCTCGCAATCTTGAACATCACAACCTTCATTGTTTTCCATTTGGTCTACGTTACGATAAACAATTTTTTTTTGTTATCATTTTTTTTCTTAAATTGTTTGAGAAATGATTTCTTCTCTTGTAACTCAACAAAAATTAATGTATGTAAAGTCTCCATCCACCTACAAATTAATGTATGTTGGAGTATTTCCCATCTCGTGGTATTGCACCGGACCTCACCAACACCACTACTACTATTACTACTATTACTACTACTACAAACAAGAAAAGAAGAAGTAAAAGAACAAGATCTTACCCTCTGTTTGTTTTTTATCCATTCATTCTCTACTCTCTCTCCCTCTCTCTCTCTCTTTCTCTCTTTCTTTATTATGTTGTATGTTTATTCCCTCTCTCTCTCATTCCTTCTTTCTTTTTGTCTCTTCCTCTCCCTCTCTCATTTCCTTTAACAAAACATCTCTCTCTCTCTCTCTCTCTCTCTCTCTCTCTACTACTACTACTACTACTACTACTACTACTACTACTACTACTACTACTAACCAAAAAAACTAAACAACAACAAACAAGAAAAGAAAAGAAAAACTACTACTACTACTACTACTACTAACCAAAAAAACTAAACAACAACAAACAAGAAAAGAAAAGAAAAACTACTACTACTACTACTACTACTACTACAAAAAAGAATAAATTGAAGAACTACTACTATTACTACTACTACTACAAAAAAAACAAGAAAAGAATAAAATAAATAACTATTACTACTACAAATAAGAAAATAAGAAATTAAAGAACTACTACTACTACTACCACCACTACTACTACTACCACTATAAACAAGAAAAGAAGAAATTAAAGAACTACTACTACTACTATTACTACTACTACAAACAAGAAAAGAAGAAATTAAAGAATATGATCTTACCCTCTCTTTGTTTTTTATCCATTAATTCTCGTCTCTCCCTCCCTCTCTCTCTCTTTCTCTCTTTCTCTATTATGTTTAATGTTTTTTCCATCTCTCTCTCATTCCTTCTTTCTTTTTCTCTCTTCCTCTTTGTTTCTCATTTCCTCTCTTTCTCTCTCAGTACACATCATTTTTAACAAAAACAAGCAAAAGAAAAGGAGAAAAAACAAAAACAAAGCAAGAGGGAACAATGCACTCACCGCAAAGGCCCAAGGGTAGATTCGGCAGCTCCTCTTCGTGACGGCGACTCCTCTTCGCCCTCCATACACTTCCTCCTCTTCTTCGCAATTGGCGGCAGCAACAGTGAGAAGCTCTCCTTCTTGCTCTTTCTCTCTCCCTCTCCCTCTTCCTCTCAAACGCAAGATGTAGTTCACTCTCCCTTTCACTCCCTCATTCTTTCATTTGCGCAAAATGCCATGCCCGAGTTTTGGCCCCCTTTTTCTCACCTGATTATCATCACCATTTGCGTTGCAAATGTGATGCAAATAGCAATGCCACTAATGTGTCAAAAATGACTGTCGCTATACTCCTGTATCCTTGCAGTGAAGGTTGATCTTCATGCAAGATGTGGGTGTTCTTAAATCTACTCTACAACATCAATTTTGGAATATCTCTATGTGCGTTGCTTGGACAATAAAACATCAAACATAAAAGTTGTAGATCTCATTATTTTTTATAACCCTAGCGGATTTTTTTTAGAGATCAGCTTTCTATCACAAGAAAATTTAAAAATGGATTCACCATGCCTATTTTAACAAAAGCAGTTTTTTAAAACTCTATTCTTAACTTATGGTCCATGCAACCACCTTGAGCCATAGATAAGGAGAGTTCATTAGATTATATTGGGCCTCAATCTTAAGATTGACTTCCACACAAAAGCTTATGTCATCTTAGGCCTTAGAAAGAGAAAATCACTTCTCTCCTTGCTTTTAGAGGAACACATCTCTCGTCTTTCTTAGTGAGAGAATTACCTCTCTCATCTTTCTTAGTTAAAGAATTACTTCTTTCTTTAGTTCATTAAGAGAAAAATACCTTAAACCTTGACTTGTAAGGGAGAGGATGATCCCAAATGTATACAATGCTCATTATACACAAGTAAACGTTCCTAGGCATTCCTGAATGCACACATAAATACATATACACAATGCTAATGCATTTCCTCTTCTTAGAACTCAATCCATATTCATTTATGTGTAACTCCTTAGTTCTTGTGTACACTCGTACACTTGGCAGGCACTTCCTTCCCCATTCATAACTTGTACTGCATGTACCAAATATCGACGTCATAGTGCTTTGATCCCCCCATTAAGTGATGCACTAGGAATATTGGTCTCTAAATGGTCTCATGGCTATGCTAATTCATCATCAACACTTAGAAATGCGAGTCATTAAATTATTGACATAAATTTACTAAATAGAGAATGCTTTAAAAAAAGTGATTCATTAATTTATTGACATTAATTTACTAAATAGAGAATGCATAATAAGAAATCAATTTAGTAACAAGGGTACATTTCATTCAAACAAATGTTCAAATGCCAATTTTGATGCACTTTCCAACAAATGTTTTTTCAATTCAACCAACACAAACTTACAAGTGTACACAATTTTAAAATTTACCTATAATCAAGCTCTTTTTGGCTTTCCTTTTGAGTAAAAATATGGAAAAAAAAATTGGTTCTTTAGAGGATATTTTAAATGCAAATGTCACTATCTGTAACATGTCCACTAGTATCATCCAGGACACGTCTTAGTAGTCCATTGGAAAGGATGTCTAGAAAGCTCTGCCCGGCACTCTCATGGAATGTTATGGGATTTGCGATCTAGGTCTTCCCAAGGCTGCCACGCAGTGGAAGTATCTTGGCCATTCCCACTTAGGATCGACCAGAATTAGGGTTTTCCTGATTCGTCATTACCTAACAGCAACTAGCGTCGGACCCAAGCGAACTACTTTACGCAGAAACGCCAAGTCCAATGCGGATTCACATTGCACTTGGTTCAAGGAGAATGGCAAACGAGAGGGATGCAAAGCTCAACCTCTCTGCCATAAGGCATAGTCCCATTTCGTTCCCCTAAAACAGCGTAAATCGATTAAGACATAACTCTAGGTCATCGCTTTCATTATTCGTTTCCTTTGACGATCATCCCGTTGTTCTTCAAGATTTTGAGAAAAGTTCCAAGCTAACCGGGACCACCCAACCGTAGGACGGACCCATGGCCCATCCTCCACACTTTCCTCAGTTTGTTTTAGTTATGTAATTATCTAACACATTAATTTGACATATAACAATCAGCTTCTTTAATTAAACCGTTAAGCACTAGTTCCTTCACGTAATCTTATCACGTGACATAGAAAAACAATATCAAACAAGTTCTTTATTAACATATCATCATTTTTATCTTTGAAATACAAGGAGTTCCGCCTGTAGGCTTGTCCATAATCCGCCCGAAGGCTATCCAGTAATCCACAGGGATCACTATTCCAAGCTTCCGCCCGTAAACTAGTATAGGGACCTCGAGATCCAATCCCGAGTCACGTTAGCCTCTTGTGCAGGACTCGGAAGGTGAGGGATTTACGGCCAGATCCCCCCTTGGCACCCAAGCGTCCTCCTGCTCCAAGTAGAGCTCAATGGAGAGACCTCTCGCGGCGGGTTCGGTCCACGTTTCCGTCATGGTCAACAACCCCCTTGGTTAGGGTCAGGCAGGCAGTCGGGGGTAACTAAAACTGCCTCTCCCTTCATGCCTTCAACCTGAAGTATAGATATTCATTTAATTTGTAATTCATTAATCAAACAGTGCTCTAAAATCTCTAGTAAGCACAAACATTTCCATTAATCGACCTTGTTGTTTGGCAAACTGCTAAGGAATTATTATTTCCTTTCGAATGCATCAGCACTCGTTCCAAGGTGTCTTGCAACTTGGCAAGATCCCTTATACTCTGGGTTAGGGCATACCTTATTAACCCAACTTGGTCAACCCTAAAGTTCATTGGATATTTTAGTTTCCGGTTTTTAACTTTCCTTATTTAGAAGGATATCAAAGAATACATCCTTTTTCAAGATAACTTGCATAAGGATCCGCCATCCTTGTTGAGGGTATTTAACCTTTCTTCTTGTGAATTAATCACAAGACTATATGACTTCGTACTTGCTGCGCAAGTCCTGTATCGTAATATACGATGAAATAATCCGTTTTAGTTTCTTTAAGTTGACGTTTGTCGGACCTAGGGTCTCTTTTGAAGAACCTCAGGGACAAACCCTAGTTCTTTTTCATTTACGAATTTATTGACCCTATAATCAGGGAAGATAGTCAAGTGTTTAAGGTATAAACGTTTCTTGGTATTTAAATCATTCCCAAGGCATATTTTGCAGCATAGGTATTTCTAAGTTTACATTAATTAAGATCACCTCGGCACGATTTGTTATCCTTGTGACAATTGATTTTTCAGTCCTAAACTTCAATGCTTTGAGGTTAGGTAAATTCAATTAATCTTCCTTTTTCCTTGCAAACAAAACTCATGCCAAATAACAATCTTTCCCTTGCTAAGATATGCAATTAGCAATGATAACTTCCTAGAATTCAAGCAACGTAAGAAACCTTTCATGAACTTCATCTTCTACGATGATTCGTTGCAAAAAGGAATAGGGTCTAATGGTGCAAGATGCAGTTTTTATACCTTCAAGATTTTACCGAAACATACTATTATAGTAGGTAGATAATCTTGCTCGTAATTCGTTTCAATGCATGATGCTATTCGAAGGAACTATGTTTTATACATTATCATTTTTGCATGTTCAATTAAACTAAACTCCTTCATCGTAAATAACTCAGAAAAAAATATATATCTTATCCCTAACAATTCATCTTTGCGTGATTGACTTAAAACCGATATAAAACCAAGAAGGAAAAACCTGGTTTTGGGGTGAGATATCCACATGGATACCGGGAGATGACCCTCCCACAACTACTCCTTGGACTTTCTTAGGTGGCATCACAGTTCGAACGTGAAGGCAGCTTTTACTCTTTCTTTCGGATTTCCACCATTTCTCTTTCGAGGCAAGGAGCCGTTTAAATGATTGACCACAAGAAGGAATAATAAGACCTTTAGGTTCTTAGCTTCTTCCGAGAGGGAAAGGTTTATAAAGCCTAAGAAGGCCCTATAGGGTATATACACGGCAAAAAGATTATGGGTGAGTGTGCCTTTGCAACCACATGAACCTTTGAAGAACTTTGGGCTTGGGGTAAAAGGTATAGAAAGGGAATTTTTAGAGTCGCAAAGGTTTTTGGGATTTTAACGCGGAGTGAGAGGGAAAGGTGAAGGGTGAAGGCTTATAGTAGGGGGGAGAGAGAAAACAGTGTGTAAGGAAAAGGGAACACGGGGTTAGAAAGGGCTTAGGGGGGGTGTGTTAAAATGAATATGAGGGGGTGCAACATGGTTTCAAGGAAACACAAGAAGGGACTTTACAAATTTAGGCACGGGGAAGGGATTTGTGGGTTATGAGGCCAAGGGTTGTGGGGGTTTAACGGCCCTTGGGAAGGGGTTAAGGCCTTAAGACCGGGGTGGGGTAAAAGGATTCCAAATGGGGTAAAACCGGGAGGGGGTGAAAGGGTTTTAAGAAAACCAGGGAGGGGAGGGGTTTAGGGTAAAAAGGGATATGGGGGGTGAAAGGGAAAAAGCACAGGAAGGGGGGCTTGAGGGTTTAAAAACCCGGGGTGAAAGGATTTTTAGGTATAGCAAGGGGGGCTTGAGGAGCCCCCCTTAGAAGCTTCAAGAAGCTTCTTGAAGTTTCCACAGAAGCCACGTGGGGGAAATTTGACGTGACCACGGCGGGGTGGGGGGGGTTTCTAATGGCGACGACGGGAGGTGAAAGTCCACCTGGCGCGTTGAGATGGCATCCTTCTTCCCACAGGCACATGGTGCCGCCTTCTGGCCGCAGCTCCTCGCGAGCCTCCCGTAGCCCCAGCTCACTTTCCTCCTTTCTTCCTTCCTCCACTCGATTGGCAATATCGCGACGGTCGTTCTTACCTCTCCCACCCCAGACTTTCCATGCTCCCTCCTTTATATAGGGGAGGGAGGGAATCCTCCCCCCCTTGATATGTCCGCCTGCATGGCGATGGAGGTGAGCAAGCTCCAGCGAGGAGCTTGCTGGCTCCCTACCCCCATCCCCCTCCCAGCACGACACGTCGCCGCGTGAGGAGGTCAACTTTAAAAAAATATATATTTGATATATTACATTCTCTCCCCCTTAGAGAAATCGAGATGTCCTCATCTCGAGATAAACTGGGGATATTGATGGGGTTGAGAGTGTCTTCTTCTATCCAAGTGGCATCCTCTTCGGGATAATCTTTCCAGTAGACGAGGCATTCTATCAAGGTTCTGGATCTTAATTGTCTCTTCCTAACATCTAAGATATTATCCGGCCTTAGTTCAAGGACTCCTTGACTAGGTATTACAATTTGTTGGTCATCAAGTACATGGTTAGGGTTGGGTACATATTTTTTTCAATAGGCTGATATGGAATACATTGTGAACCTTTAGGTTATCAGGGAGTTGCAATCTATAAGCATTGGGTCCTAGGCATTTGAGGATTTTGTACTACCCACAATACCTTGGACTTAGCTTCTTGCAATCTCCTAGGGATAGAGAACTCTTTTTAGGACGTACGCGAATGAAGACCATGTCTCCTTCTTCGAAGACTCTTTCTTGACGCTTCAAATCTTCGTATGCCTTTTGTCTATCCTTCGCCGCTTGTATGTCTTGTCTTATTGACTTTATTTGATCATCCATGTCTTCCAACATCTGTCTTGACGCTTCAACCCTTAGGGTTGGATCAGAAAAGTTTAGGGGACTTCGACAATCATGACCATACAATGCTTGGAAAGGAGTCATCTGAATGCTCTTCTGGTAAGAAGCATTGTAGGCAAATTCAATAAATGGCAAGTATTGAATCCACCTCTTTGGCTCTCGATAGCAGTATGCCCTAAGCATATCCTCGATGACTTGATTTACACGCTCTATTTGGCCATCCGTTTGGGGATATTGGGTAGTGCTAAAATAGAGTTGAGTCCCAATAGCTTCAAAGATAGCTCTCCAGAAGTGTGGTGTGAAGAGAGAATCTCGATCACTAATGATTCTTCTGGGTAAACCATATAGTTTGAATATTTCTTTGATAAACAATCTTGCAATGTCGGAGGCTTTATAGTTTGTCTTTACTGGAATCAGGTGTGCAACCTTGGTAAGCATGCCAACCACAACCATGATGGAGTTGTATCCTCCCTAGACTTGGGGTAAGCCTACCACAAAATCCATACTGATGAATTCCCATTTCATTTGGGGAATGTCAAGCGGTTACAGTTTCCCTGGCATCATGACATGTTCGGCTTTGATACGTTGGCAAGACAAACACTCAGTGACATATACTAAGTATTACTAATCTTAGTTAAGGTAGGGTAGGGGAGCTAACGTAATAAGATTGAAGCATCTTGCGTCACAATAGCAATTACAACTAGAAAAAGAACTTTGAGGTGATCACTTGAGTGTTATTATTTTAATGCAATGTTGGCAAAGAGACCTTTGTTTGATGGTATTTTGAGAGAACACAAAAGCTTGCATGTAGAACAATTTGTAGAGGTGCTTGCAAAAAATCTATTGTAAAAAGTTAGGGGGTGTATAGTAGTAACACAAAGAACTTTAAATATGTTTCCATATAGTAAAAAAAGAGAGATTTTCTAGATACTTGTCAAAGTATCTAGAAAAAGTTTCAACTAGTAAAAGTGGAACGCTTTACAAGTTAGTGATTTAGTAAAATATTTATATATAGAAAATTTTTAAAATTCCTAGTTGATGATCTAGTAAAATATTCCTAGATAAAAAAATAGTCGAAACCATATATATAGTAAAATTTTCCTATACAAGAAAAATAGTTGGAACCATTAATACAAGCCGTTATCACACTAATATATCATGTTAAGAAAATTAATCATGATTTGTTCACAATGTTATATTGTTAGCAATAGAATTGTGATTGAATCCACTAAAAAAGTTGTCTTGAGCACTACATTCTCTCTACTTCACCATGTTCTACAGCACCTAAGGTAGGTCTAGAGTTGTCATCCTCTTCGAATCTGCTCCACCATTAAAAAAATTAAATATTGTTAGCTATTCCTAACCCTCCCTTCCTTTTTTTTGAAATGAAGATCCTTGCTATTTCACCAACAATGTTGTCCCTAGATTCATTTTGTGCTTACAATCAGCAAGGATATCAAAAGGGTAAGCATGTACATAGCGAAAAAAAACTCAAAGCAACAAGAGAAAACCTACCATTTTTAGCAAGCTTCCTTCCCTTTGATCCTAAAAGCATTGCAATGTCCAGTAGCTCCACAACATAGATCTACTCTACTGGTTGTATGGTTCAAACCATGTAGTCCTATCCACAACAAGACAAATAATTAAATGACATTTAAATTATTTACTCATGGGACCATATTCTATCATACTTAGAGGATCTAGACTAGATACATTTTATCTTAATCATGGGGCCAATTAGGTTTCCCCCAATCTCAAAGGTTTAGTCCTATCTAATATATTGTGGTCTGATCATGTTCTTGTCATGACATCTTGTAGGTTGGTTTGTAGCAACAAAATTAACAAAGGGCCTCCAACTTTTAAGCTTAGTACTAGCTTCTTGAAGCATAGAAAGTACCTAGTGTGAGTGATCAAAACTTGGAAAGACGCCACCCATATGCTTATAGATCCAATCTCTAGCTTGGAGACTTGTATGCAAGGGGTGACTATATTCAACAAAAGTTATGGAGGAGTCAGGCTAAGTTGGAGAGGAAACAACTTAGTGTAGCTCAACAATGTCAAGCTCATCTCCTTATTGTTGTCCTTTGCATGCATGGGGATGCTATGCTTTTTTTTCTTCTACAAAATGTGTTAGATTTTGTTAGGGATTGAGAGCACCATAGAATTGTTGGTCTTGAGGTGTTTCTAAGATCTTAGAGCCTGATATATAATGAAGGCCCTTATGCTCACTACCTTGATTCACTTAGGATAAAGCAAAAGAGGGAGGCAGTGGTATTGATTGAAGATAATTAGGGAAATTAGCATTTTGATGAAGATGATATATCTAATGTATTTCATAAACATCTATCAACCATAGTTAGTGAGCCATTTGATGGTGGAATAGATTATGACAACAAGCTTCAAGCTTTCTTCAAAAGAATGGAAGGGAAGATTGAGATAGATCTAGGTTTTTCATTAGGGTGCTCTTTCTCAAAGTATGAGCTCTATTATGTGGCCAACACTATGAAAAGGCTAAAGCCCTAGGTCTTGATGGATTCTGAATAGAAATTTACTTATCAATTTGGGAGACATGTGCAAAAGATTTGTGTTGGCTTCTTAACCATTTCAAATTGACTAGTCCTATGTCTCATTCTGTAAATGAAGGGGTTATCAAGTTGGTTCTGAGAGTAATCCAAAGTGAAAGACTTGGTCAATGGAGACCATTAACAATGTTAAATGCCCCTTATAAACTTATGGAAATGGCTTTGACCGTCATGATCAAAAGGATAACATCTAAGTTAGTGTGCAGAAGGAGTATGAATTTGTGCCACCTAGAAATATCCATGATGCTATATTAAATGTTATCTTTGATATTGATTATGTGATGTCTTCCAAGAAAGATTATATTTTTCTCAATATGGATCTACAGAAAGCCTCTGATCGTGTCTACTAGCAATTTGTATTAGTAGTATATGAAAGAATGGGATTTGGATAAAGCTTCAAAAGGATGATTATAAAGCATTGTTCTCTAATGCAACAACGTGTATTACAAATAGGATAGCTTGTTATGGCTTAAAGGGGGAGTGAGATCTAAGAGATAGAATGGGGATAAGCCATGGAAATATATGTTGTTTTTTTCAATCCTTCGAGAACAAAAAAGGTGTGCAAGTAGCATCAATACTGTGTTGAAAAAAAAGTTAACGAGATTATATCAAGAAAATCCATATTTGGGAATTGGGAAATTTTACATCAATATGGGAATTCCAAATCAAAATGGATTTTGCGAATTTTGGGAATTTCATTAATTTGGAACTTGGTGCAATAAAACATATTATTGCTTATGGTTGTTTCCAAGAGATTGAAAAAAACTCAAAAAGGTCTTGTTAATAAACATCTTAGTTTTAATATCCTTGAAAATCTTCAAGGAAAATCTTTAGTTGGTGGATTCTTGTAGACTTTGTTTGGTCTTCAATACAATCTTTGTAGGATTTTTTAAAATTTTCAGAGATTTTGTACCTTTCTTCATCTAAGAGAAGACAATGTTATCTATTGTTTTCCATCATTTAGGATTTTTTTTGTTGTACATCCAATATTTATCCCAACAACTAAGATACACATTTGCATCTGTAGCATTTTGATGACTACAAATTGGTGCTAAATATTATATACGTACCTTGTTGAAGATTTTTGAGTTTCTATTTGTATTCACTTGACTTCTTGCAACACCAAGCCATATTGAATATACTGGATAGAAAGGTCTAATGAGCACAAAGTCATCTTTCTTAACATCAAGCATTGGTTCAAATGCATGTTTGGGTCATTTGCTAAGAGGACCACAATAGTGATCATTCAACTCTTTCAAACCAATAAAGTCATTTGCATTATCTACATTGATACTAGTTACACCATTTTGTGTTCGTGGCCAAAAATTTGTAAAGTATATATCTTCTTGGACATTTGGAGTTTATTTCCAATAATCAACCACTGGTGTTATAAACTTTGTGAGTTTTGCTTGAAGTACTTGTACATTTTACCATCTTTTCTAATACTTCAAATAGTCTTTAACTCCACTTACTACTTCTTGATGATCCTGAACATATAGAACATGGGCAACAACATTGAAGCACCCTTTGGAAGAGTAGCTTTCCTGAAAAGTCTCTCTTCCATAATTCAATGCCATCTTCTCTTGGTAACCAGTCTAGGGAGTTTGGATGCATCTTGGATTGCATGATAGGTTTATCTTCTTGCATATAAAACCACAATTGAAGAGGTTTGGAGTGACCAACAAGTGTATCTTTGGAATCACACAAGTACCCCTTAATGTATATCTTAAAGTCAGGCACATGTGTCAATAAGAACGTATAGGACTTGTCATTTGACATGATTGAAAAGGTCATGCTTGTTGTTAGCTTCTCAAAAAGTTTGTTGAACAGTGCATCAATGTCTTCATGTGTATAACTCACCATGAGAAACCCAAGCTGGATCATCTTAAATGTTCCTCACGCAATAAACAATGATAGACATACAAAGAGATAGCAATTTTAATTTTCTAATCCACAATTATCAAGTTGAAGTAGCAAGTTCACTTGCAATTATTTGAAATGATGATATCCATCCTGTGGTGTATTATCTTGCATGCATGCTTTATTTTACCATTTGCTAGTGTGCATTGAACCTAGCAGTTTTGATAGGAGAGTTTCCCCATGCATGCAAGATTGTGTGGCTCAAGACACTAACCGCTATGCCCGTGTCTACGATTCCTTTTCGCGTCATGTCTCTTAGGGCTAGGATAGATAGCATAGCGTGCATCTTGGTGCCCTCCCAAAAAGCATTTACATGCAAAGATTTAGGCATTGAGTGCAGCATCAAGATCGGTATCTATGTGACTACATCATGCTCATGTAGGTCAGCAGCAATCTGCTAAGTTGATTCCTCCACTCAACGCTTTAGTTCCATCCAAAGCGTCAGATACTGCCTAAGCAAGTCTCCTAGGCTTAGGGCTACTACGGTGGTTACTAATGTCGTGAGTAGGTTACTCATCATTTGTCCCTCCTCCATTCCCACACCTCTAGGCCATTGGCCTTGGGTGTTTTGTTGGCCCATGGCTCCTAAGCTTCTCCTAGGTGGTGCTGCCCGTGGCATAGGCACATCTCTTGACCTTGGTTGAGAGGGTGAGACTGGGGTGGTCACATTAGAGAAGTCCTAAGTTTCGTTTTATCTGATGGCCTTAGCATCCTTCAAGTTCTCTTTGGCTTCCTTACCCACTCCTTGACCTTTTCAATTGCTTCTAATTGGTACTTTAGACGGGGGTACTCCCCTACCTTAGCACTCCCTTTCTCTATTGTTTTCAGAGTGGTGGTTTCAGCGTCAGCATCAGCTATCTTCTTACCACTCACTAGCATTGTCTCTCTGTCAGTTTTTAGAGTGCTTTTAGCATCAGTTTTCTTCTTTCTCTGCCTATGACTCTTCTTTCTTGAGGCAATGTCTAGGTTGCTAGGCCCAAGCAGTGATATGCCGGCCTACTGTGTTTGTGCATGTGTCATGACATGTAGCAGGATGGGTGTATCCTTGTTTTCAAATGTCTCAATGCCAAACAACCCCAAAGGTACTGATGGTGCATTGCATGAGATCGAGGATGGCTTTTGTCTAGGGCATTCCCTGAAGACATGGCTGATGCCGCACTCGGCACACTTGAGATCAACTCTCTCCCTATTAGCCTACTCTTTTTCTGGCATCCTGTCGATATGTGACTAGGGTGACCACAAGTCCAGCACGTGACTAGGTCTTGGGTTGGCTCTGAAAAACCTCTGCCTCTTCCCCTTCCTAATGCCATCATCGACATTGGTCGATAGTCCATGAGGACGAGATTACCCTCTTCATCATACGATATGTAAGGGTTCACATATGACTCCTCATCATTGGGCTCTTCCACGTAGTGGATGGGAGCATCACTCGATGAATGTGTCAGGAACGGTGTAGGCGGTCTGGGTATGCCAGTGGGATCGATCTCTAATCTAGGAATGACTGTTTTTGCATCATTAGGTGCTGGAAGGGACACTGGGGCTGCTCTTTCGAAGAAGTTAGGTGACCTATTCACGTAGTATGGTGAGTTGTACTACTGTGCGTAAGGAAACCTTCTTGGCAATCGATAATGCATTGCGTCGCGGCCAAACCTTCGACAATTTGCACAAGGCCTGGATCTTGGATCCTGGCACTCGGCAAGGATGTGGTTGCCTCCACAGTGCACACACTAGACATGCGGTCTAGTGGGTCTCTTTACCAACTCCTACAACTATGTTAGCTCTATCCTGACTTTGGCTAGCTCTTGGTCTTTTGCCGTACTCTTGTCATTATCCTGCATGTTAGGGGCTGATCTCTCGCTATAGGTTTTGGCTCTCTCTGTGATTCTTTGGCTAGAGCCATCTCGATTCAAGCTTCTAGAACTTCACTCCCTAAGCTAGTCATCTACCCTTATTTCCTCATCATAGACCCTAGCAAGTACATCTCTCTCCAAGCTCGAGCCGCTTGCCAGTGCCTTGTAAAGTTCCTCACTGCGGCTTCCATTTATAAAAACGGTAGAGACCTCTCTCTCATTTGGTGGTTCGTTGGTAGGGGTTCTCTTAAACAAGCTACATACATGATTGATGTAGTCTCTCTAATGTCCTCTTTGTCCTTTTGATGTACATTCATTAGTCGGACTATGAGGTTGTCAGAATACCCTGTCTCTGAAAATCTCTTGATGAAGAGATCCTTCAGGTGATTGAAGTTTGTTCGCTCTTCTCCATCTAGGATGGTGAACCACGTCCTTCCCTTATCACCCAAGCAAATTCCAAAAGCTTGTGAGTGTTGGGCGAGGTCCATGAAACCGTTGGCTTCACAAACCTACTAAAAATTCTCCATGAAGCTATAGGGGTCGTTGCTAGGCTTGTACTTGTCCAGCTACTTGGCCTGCAGGGATCTTGTTGTGGCTCCTAACCCCGTGTGTGACTGCTAAGCCTATGAGCAAAGAGGTGGCTAGCGCAGTTGCACTCTGTTCTGTAGCTATGTTGTCTATGAGCTGCTTGGTGACAAGCTCACTCAGCATTAGGTCTACCTCTATCTCCCTCTCCCTCTCTACATTCAGCCCTATCGTGGCCTTACCAATAAGGCTAGAATGCATCGTGTCTCATGAACCTCTAAGTCTTGCCATGATTTCCTCGTCCTTTGCTCATAGTTATATGTCGTGATGCTCTGCAACACTTTCCTAGCTACCTTCCTCTCTTCCTCAAGGCTCATAACTACTTTCTCGATTGGTCTGTCGCGTCGATCATGATCCTTGTTAGCCAGTCCTATTGGTTAACCAAACGCTGTAATTTGATTGAACCCGCCCAACTCTATCTGGTCATCCTCTTGGTCCGCATCTGCTCCTGACATTCTTACAACCTCTCACTTCACCTGGTTGTTGATCAGTCCAATCAGCTCAAGTAGCGACTTGCCCTCAATCTTGTCATCTTTGAACTCTTCGGGGTCTTTAGAGTCCTTTTAATGGGGCTGTGTGGCACCCAGCTACATCTTAGGGTCTGCTCCTCTACTAGTGGGTTCTTTGAATTATTATGATTCTATGTGAGTTCCTTGTTATTGAAAGAAATTGTCAATTTTATTCACACTTGTGCTTAGTGCTTTCCAGTGCACAATGCCAAATTAGGTTTTCTCCTAGTTGGTGCACTTTAAATGATGAAATCGGCATGGGGTGAGATTGCAAAATGAACAATGCAGTTCCCCCTTTTCTCCCTTTTGTTTGTAGTCGAATATGGCTCTAAGCACATTTCTTGGCTGTCCTCTCGTATTTTCTAAGATCTATGATGCACATCTACACCCCGTCAAGGCTCAATTGGAATCTGAGGGTCAGTTTTAGCTCTACATTTCGTCTGTTCTATGGTGTGCTATTGGAGGTTGATTCTAGGCTATCCAGGTGTAGTTTCTTCAATTTCTGGCATTTGAGAGCTGGGTCAGGTACTCAGGGGTGTTTGGGGATGTGTTCCAAGTGGCCTTGGCTTGAGGAGATGGCTCACTTACCAATTGAAAATGTTCTACCCTAGTGGTTTGATTCCTAGAATTGAAGTGCGTCCAATTTTGGGTGGTTCGACTATCCAAGTCAGACTCTCCGATTGGACTGGGTGGTCCAATCCTAGTCTTGGTCTAAGTTGGTCCGACTATTCAAACAAACTATCCGATTGAACTAGGTAGGTGTGAGTCTAAAAATGGATACTACTGCCACATGGCAGGGTCCGATTGCCAGATTCGAATGGTCTGATCGTGTAGTTGGTTCGAGTCTAAGGTGGTGCGTCTGATTGGACGAGTGGTTGATCCTATTTCTCTATTTAAAGCTATTGAGCTTGTGGAGAACTGTGGAAGGAAATATAGAAGAGAGTCTTCATTTCAACTCATTTCGGATAGCCAAGGACTGTTTTAAATCAGGTATAAGTTGGCAACATTTATGGCAGTAATCATGCACCAAATGGAGGCTTAAGGGTGCCAACTTATCCATCGTTCAATGCTTCAAGACCTAAAAGTAATTTTAAGATAGCAAGCATTCCTAGAGTTGATTACAAACAAGGGGATATTAGGCCTAAATCCATTTCAGCCACGTGAATCCTATGACTATCCCTATGGATCTCTATAAGGAAAGAAAGGAAAAAGGCTTATGTTTCAAGTGTGGGGAAAACTATACACGTGATCATGCCACAAAGTGTGTATAAAAAATATCCAAAGCAAAAATTTAGAGTATGTGAAGGGAGCTACAAGCTTAACCCCCGAGACCTACGGACCACTTATTGGTCAAGCATTTCAAGCTGAGCGACCATGGCTACCTCTCACATAGCTGATGTGCCCTCCCTACCTATGGGGTGTAGTAAGCTTACCTTCATGATCGATCAAGTACCCTCCTCTCCTGTGGACACTAGTAGCTCCACGATCCTTGAGACAAGCTCAAGCAACCTCAATCCCTCTCCAACAAGCTCCATCCTCCATAGCCGCGCAAAACAAGAGAAGAGTAGAGAAGAGAAGAAGATAAAGAGAGGAGATGGGGAGCTTCTTCTCCTCAATCTTTCACTCTCACACACTCACTCCCTCACACTCACTCACTCCCTCTCTCAGGCACAAGCAAGAAGGCAAGAAGAAAAGAAGAAGAAGAAGAAGAAGCTTTTTGCCATACACAAGAATGAGCTTCTCATTTACTTTTCAAGTTTATATACATGCCCTACTTCCCATGGGTAGTCATCCTCAATTTTTACATGGCCCGCCATGGCCTATGCCCTTTTTCTCCATTCTTTCAATTCCTAGATAGTTCTACAACCCTTCTAAGTTTACAATTTGCACAGGAGGGAGCCTGGCGCTCTTTCACAAGGATTTGAGAGCACATTTGCATTTAAAGGTGCACTTTCCTGCATTTAACTCCTCGAGAATACAGTGGTTGTACCTTGGACTTTTGGCGGTTATTCCCATGCTTTTGGATTTTGTCTAGACTTATTATTCTTCTGGGTGCTTTCTCCATGCCTGCCCTACGCCTTTTCCTGCTTCTCAGATTTTTCTATTTTTTCACTTTTTCCTGTTGTTGATGTTGCAATAAATAGTATGTTAGTCTTTGAGGATCCTAAAGATGAGATTGATGAAGCTATGCAATTGCACCTAATGCTGAAAATGAAGATCTTGAGGAAGAAGTTGGACACAAGTATTTTTATGGTGCTTACTCTTGCCCTTTTGATCCACGTGGGAGTGTTCCTTTTGATCTAGGTGGGACTTATCATTAGCCACTTGCTACCACTAGTTTCTCTATTTCTATGGATGCTTGGATAGGTTCTAAGAGCCCTAGTACACTCCGTATGAAGGGTAACATTAATGGAAATGCAATGTTCATTCTGATAGATAGTGGCAGTACACATAGTTTTGTGAATAAGTCCACTATGGACAAGCTAAATTGTCTTCCCACTGATTTACAACAGCCCATTAGAGTTCAAGTAGCCAATGGTGAAGAAGAAACTAGCACACAAATATGCCAACATGTTTCTTTACAGCTGGCTGAAAAAAATGATGCAACATTTATGATCCAATCAAAAATCAAATCCAATGATCTATCCACAATCTTCTCAACAAACAATTGCTATCCTAGCAACTTGGCTGAATGTCTCTTTGTAATATATGCCATATGTTTGAGCATAACATTTTGTGACAAGCTGAGCTCTACATTTGAATGGAATTGTTTGCATTATGCTTCAATTTGTAAACCCACTTACAACCAAAATATTTATTGTGCTTAGGCAAGGGCTTCAAATATCCCAAGTCTAATTTGCTTCTAATGCAGCCATCTCCTCATCCATTATTGCATTCCAATAAGTATGACCAATAATATTCTCAAAATAAGTAAGCTTAACATCCTCAACTAACTTTACCATAGAAGGATAATGGTGAGTTGCATAACCTTGAAAATTAAATATTTTAATAGAGTATCTGATCCTACTAGACCTATATACCACAGGATCAAATTTTAGAGCCTTTATATTACTATGTGCTCTCTGCACACATGGTGTCTTGATGGCTAAAGGAATTTGAAGCTCATCATCCAAACTTTTTGAACCACTATAATCTCCATCAAATCTCAAATGACTAGTAGATGCATCATTACCATCCAACACTTTCTTCTTTTCTTTGTCTTTACCTACAATACTTGCAGATCCACCTGAAGATATGGGGCTACTCCTTAGTCTTCCAAGCCAAAGGGCCTAGTTATAGAGGTAGTACTATATGATATTTCTATTCTATTAAGGATATATGATTGTTGCTTTTCTTTCTGCACAAAACTAACATGATCATCATCATCATTCAATGCATCACCAATAGAAGCATATCAGCTACTCATCTCATAAAAAATAACATCCCTACTCACTTTGAACTCACATGTGATAGGGTTATAATGGTGATACCCTTTTTGCTCTAAAGACTATCCAATAAAAATACATTTTTCAATTTTTGGATCAAGATTCTTTCATAGCTCATGTGGCACATAAACATATGCAATATATTCAAACACTTTCCAATGTAGCACATCAGATTTTTTACATGAACATATGCAATAGATAGCAATATGAATAGCTTCAAACTAAAAATGTTTTCAGATATTCTTTTCAGCCACCATCAATGTCTGTGTAACTTCTGTAATATGCTATTTTCCTCTTTTTGCAACCCCATTTTGTTGGGGGGATATACATGCAAGTAAATTGTCTCTTTATCCCATGAGACCTAAAGAAGGCACTAAACTCATTAGAGACATACTCTTTCCCTTGATATAATCTCAAGTACTTAACTTTAAAGCTTGTTTATGTTTTAATCATAGCCTTGAAATTTTTGAGAAGTAGCCAAATACATCACTATTTTTCTTCATGAAATATAGCCATAGCTTCCTTGAGCAATCATCAATAAACATGACAAAATATTTGTACTACCAAGAGATACATTCTATCTGGGTCCCCCAAACATCTATATGCACAATGCCAAGTATATTTTTATTTACATCTCTCTCATGTGGAAAATATTTTCTTACTTTCTTGCCAAACTAGCATGCTTTACACACTTTGTAAATTTCTTTGAAAGCAAACAATCCTATAATGAATCCTTTGGATTGCATTAATTTTTACCTTTGCACATTTGCATGTCTAATACATTCAAGCCACATTTCAGTCCTATTCCTTTAGTATACATAGTAGCATTTATTGTAAGAATTTCAACATCTAAAGTGAACGTGCGACCAGCACTACTTCCTTTTGTGAGCAACTTTCACTTATCATTAAAGTCTCCTACAAAACAATCTTTTGCATTAAATTAAACATGTAACCCTTGCTCTACCATTTGGCCAATAGACACTGAATTCTTTGTGATTGATGGCACATGTAATACATATAACATATTCTTTATCTGGCCATCATACAATAAGAAAAAGAAAACCTTTCCAATGCATGAGAGTGGGTGGCATAAATCATCATCCATCTGTACATAACCTGGATTTTGTACATCTTACATCTCTCCAAACCCTTCAGCATGATTGCTCGTATGATTAGATGTACTTGAATTGATATACTATACATCATCATGTGTCCCCTTTCTTGTAATAGCATTCATAATATACTACATAATAAACAAACGCTCATGTTTGTCTTCATTCTATCATGAAGACGATGCATAGTTTCCTTCCTACAATTTACCACTATCGATATTATCTTTTTTAGTATAATAATGGATTGCAATATGACTAGTCTTGCCACAATAATAATAAACAATACTAAAATTGCCAAAACCTCTATTTTGCCATCCACCTCTTCCTCTAGAGCTTCCCTTGCCTCTAAATTTTCCATGGCTTCTTGAAATTGTATTTCTTTGAATTACTAATTTAACTTGTTTTATTGGCTATAACTAGCATGTCTCATACCATGGTCTTTGGAAGAGGATCCGCCAAGTTGTCGGAGCATTTGGGGTCAAATTTCTACCACCGGGGTAAGAGACAGTAGGGTGAAGGGAGACCACGGAGAGCAATGGATGAAAGAGAAGGGGTTTGAAGAAATAGAAGATGTAGAAGAATACTCATAGAGCTGAGGCCTGCCAACTTATTTCTGCATCCTGAGAAGATAATCCCTTGTAGACCAAAAATGTGCATCAAACAGTAGCTTCTTCCCTACAGCGTAGACCGCCAATCTGATGCTTCCTTTGGCTTTGAAAGGGGGTTAAAATACCAAGACACCTAGTTAAAATTCTCCCAGATCACTCATTTTTCTTCTCCCAGTTTGGAGTGTTGTTTGCTACTTATGAACTATGTTTGCATGTCGCACGATTTCACTAATCCTTCTTTTTGAATAAATTCCCCCAATAATGGCTGAAAGCCGCTTGCTTTTTTTACATGTCATTCTATTCTAGAAGTTATCTACAGCTTTTGGATATTTACAAGAAATAATATCCCAAATATAAAAAATAAGCTAAACTTGTCCAAAAAATCTAGTATTTTTGAACCATCCACACTATGGACATTGACACTAATGAGTAATATGGCATTGACTCTCTAGATCAATAGGAAAGTCGAATGATGATGCACTCTAGAGTATGTTTGTGTAGTGGCATAACATCCACCCCCTCTTAACCTGCACATCCTCCAACATGTGCCAAAGTCTTATCGATCTGCAATCTCAGAAGAAGTATCGCCTGCCATGTCAACGTCTTTATCTTCTCCCTCTTCTTGTTTCATATTCTCATGTTCATGCTCAATATCCAACTCCTTCAACTAATATGCTAAAGACTCCCTACATTGAAAGAGCTTGATACATTTTCCAGTCTCACTGGAATGCTTAGAGTTGTCCCATCCATTTCATTTAATGCATAGGTAGCATTGTTAAATACAAATCTTACCACATATGGACCAAACCGTTGCTTTACCATCTTTTGATAGGCACTATGTTGATTTCCCAAGCTGTTGTCATAAACCAACACCCAGTCCCCTTCTTGTGTAGCTCATGGTCAAAGTCTGTGCCGTTTGTCAAACCTCTTCTTGTTCTTGATACTTGTAGTCTTCAACTTTTTCATGGTTGTCTCAATGGCTTCAGGCCTTCTTTCTAACTGTTTAATGCATAGGAATAACAACTCTTCTCTATTCAAACCCTCTTCCCATGGTAGAACATTCCAAGTAGCAATAGTCTCCTTAATAGACATAATTGGCTCTTGTCCATACATTAATTTAGCAATCATATACCCTCTAACTGCACTATTAGTGGTCCTATTAACCCATAAAGCAAAGGGTAACATTCTTGGCCACTCTTTCATTGTGCTCTTGCATGACTTTGCCAATGCCTTAATGATAGGATGATAACATCTTTCACTTTTTCCATTTACTTTAGGATTGTAGACTACAGCTTGATATCCAATCATGAAAAGAAGTCACAAGCCTCATCCACATCCAATTCTCCTCTATCTGCAACCACTTTACCAACACAACCATACTTGCAAAAGAATTCTTCAAATAAGAACTTGCAAACTTCTTGAGTAGTCTTTGTACTAAGAGCTTGATCTTCCACTTTATTTATCAAGTCTTCTCATACAAGCACAATGCATTGTAACTAAATCAACTACCCATTTGTAATGCATAGACAATGGATAGGTTGGTTGCAACCCATCTCTATACTTTACTGTGGAATACATCTCATAGTCATTGCATGATTCCACATAATGCTCCACATATTTATACATATTCTACCACCAATACTTCTCTTTGATCTTGGCAAATGTGCCCCAAACTCCTCTATGTCCAGCCCATAAAATTTCATGAAACTCATGCATCACCTGTTGTTGAGAAGCCCTATCTCCCAGTACACATATTCGAGCTCCTCTCTTTTTCTTTGCACGCTTCCATAAATATCTTTCTTTCAAGAAAAACCCATAAGCTTTTCTTATAATCCTTTTGAATTTAGCTTTAGAACACTCAACCTTCTTTGTCATAAGACTGAGATATTGGCCTAGCCAATCATCCTCGTACAACTCTTCCAAAAATTGTGTTCTTACTGGTGCATAACAATGATGATGCTTCCCCTCTGTTACCCATGTCTTCTCCATGGTTGTAAGCTCTTTTCTTACTGTTGAAATCCTTGTTGCAATAATTATACCTAATGTATTTGCTCTTATGACAACTATACCTACATTTATTTTGTAGTTATACTTGCATTTATGATAGCTATACTTGTTTTTTTTAGATTTGTACCTACAGTAACAATAGTTGCATACTCATTCCATATTGTCTTAAAGTCATTTTTAGTACCTATCATGTCATCTTCTTCATCTTCCATCAGCTCCTCTTCATCTTCAAACCTTGCTCATGAAAGCATGTCGGCCATGGGGTTTTCTCAACCTGCAATATGCTGAAAATCAATGTTAAGTGACTTTATATATGCAATCCACCGTAACATGGCAATATCAGGAGTTGAGCGATTTACTATCATGCCCAATAGAGGCCGACAATCAGTCTCTACCACTACATGAGCTCCAATAAAACACTCCCTATCACACTTAAGGGCTTTCATTACATCCCAAAGCTCTCTTTTGACTTGACAATACCATCGTTGCCATTCATTGAGGACCTTTTCTCCAAATTGAATGGCATACCTATTCCCATTAGCATCATCCTGACCCACTTCCCAACCAATGCCAAATGGGTTTGTATCCACATTGAGAATAATAGGTTGCCCATTCTCATAAATTGCTCTCTTTAGTGTTGGGGCTGAAATCAATAAGCTCTTTAGCTTCTGAATTGTCTTTGTATGTTGTTTACCCCATCAAAACTTTTTCCCTCTTCTCAAGAGCTGATATAAACTTTCAATCACATGAGCAAAATGTGAACTACAAGTCAAGTAAAAGACACATGCACCCAAAAATCTTTTCACATCAGATACATTTGAACATGTCTCCTGCATCCTACTGATGGTGTCAATCTTTACTAGTGAGGATTTGTCCCATATGGTCCACACATGTGCCCAACAACTAATACTTTCTGCACTCCAAAAAGTGACTTTTCTTCTCACAGAGTCAAATGCACTTCTTCAAGACGGCTCAAAATCCTATCACAATTAGCAATATGATCAGCCACAAATCTTCTACATCCATGCTCATTCAACTCTTCATTCTTCTCATAGATATCATATCCTTTGATCGGCACATCATTAAGAAAGGGTAAGGTCAACTGAGGAATATAATCCCTCAAAACTTTATGTGTAGCATTCATCATATGGTCCACCAAGTTGGTTGCTCCCTAGGGAAGCGTACACATCCTAACCAATCCAAGCGGTGTCGTCATGGTTGTGATATCTCGGCTTTTCAATGCAAGATGGAACCGATCATATCTTGAATATAGATCACCCATAGAGTAAATTGCCTTGCTTGCAAATGCTTCTGCAATTTCATCCACTATCGGGTTTGATCCAACATTCCTTATGGTAGCTTAATTAACTGGTTGTAAATTCTATATAAACCTGAACGTACCATTCTTCTTTGGAATAGTAAACCATCGATTCAAATATGGAGCTGAAGAAGGCTCCAAAATCCAATTTTTGATCTTCTCATTCAAAAGTTCTAGCAGCTTAGACAAATATGCTTGAGGAACTAGAATAGGCTTTAAATTCCATGGCACATGAGGTACTATAAAGATCATCGTATGTGCAACTATGGTCAGATCAACACATCCAATTTCATTTGGCTGAAACACAAAGGCTTTCCCATGCCTTGCCAACATTAGCATGAAACAAGCTCTTTTTGCAGGTTAAAGGAAGGTTGTATCACCAATTTTCAGCTCTTGTAAAGTTTCAACTGTAAATTTATGTCCTACTCCATGTGAATCTTGTAAAATAGGGTGTTGATTCACTTTTTCAACCAACCCATCACTTTCAGGCAGTAAAGGCAAAGCCACAAGGTTAACCTTCTTTGCAACAGTTTTCTACTTTGTATCCATCCTTGCTTCAACCCTATTTTGCAGCCCATATTGCAACCAATAACATTCATGTTGAGTAAACTCTTAAATGACTTCCTACATCTCTAAAGTGTCAATAAAATAACTTTTTTTTTTCTATTTTCAGCATTAATTGCTACAAAAATTTCAGCCACTTTATCAACATCAACAACCAACCTTGAAAACAACCCTCAAATACCTTCATTTTTAGCCATCAAACCATATGTCTTCAACTCTTTTTCAGCCCATTCATATTTCTTTTCATCCTTGCACATGGCTGAAATATTCTTAAAACTGTCAAGACTACATATTGTCCATTCCTACAATACAGACACAAACACAGTTTCCCCCTTTCTTGGAGGCATAATTATCTTCCTAGAGGCACTTCCATAGCCTTACAACAGTGCTATTTAAAAACCCTTAAACTCTCATGCATTGTGGTGTGGGATTATCCCATAGCCTATCCTAATTGTGAGGATGATTCACACAAACAGTGAGAAATTGTATGGTCTTTGTATTATCTTTACTCCGAACCTGATCATATGAAGAACCATCATCTAAGGCTTTTTTTTTCTAGCTTTGATTTTGAAATATAGGGTTGCCCTAAAATCACCAGATAAATACATGAATCCTGCACAAAAAAATGATATTAATCTTTAGCATCTCCAATAATTATAGGTACATTCGCACAAGCCGCATAAAGATACCTTGATGAATTATTAGCTACACGCATGTGCCATCCTAGATCTATATCAATCGGCCAACCTCCATTATCATACAAGCTACGTGCCATAACATTGATTTCGGAACCATGATCCAAGAGAGCTATGCAAAGTGTCTCTCTTTCTCCCACTTTAACAATTGTCTTTGTTGTAGTATGAGCCCAATGCGTTTGTAAATAATGATTTCTTGGAATAAAATGAGTATCTTTTTCTTCATGTACTTGTTGATGGACATCCCCATTATACATAGCCTTCTCTCTATACTTACTGCTTCCCATAAGACCAATTTCAGCCACAATTTTGTTATCTACACTCCCATTTAACCCATTCTCAACATCATCCTGCTCCAAATCAATATTATATGCATCATCATATTCCCTCTCAAGTTATTTCTCTATGTCTTTGTTAACCTGCATCAATGCTTGCAAAAATTCACCATCAAACTGTCTTTTTCATTTCAACATATCAATGATTGCATTATGAAATTCATGCTTCGCAATTCTAAGAACTTCTCTAAGTGTGAATTTCACTCTACTACCAATTATGTGATCTTCCATGATCTTTTTAAGCTTTGTGGTGGCATTCTCAAGATTCGATTGTAAACTATAATCGGGCTGGTTTCCCCTTTTCTTCCCTTCTTGTTTCTTCTCTCGAGATGCATCCTCCATTACATGCTCAGGTATTGATTTTTCACCCTCTTTCTGCTGCTCCATTTTACTTCGTGTTATGTGTTTAGAGAGGCCTGAAGAGGAAGGACCAACAATGTTCTCATCTCTTCTTCTCTTTTCTTCCACAAGAGCTTATTCATTATGAATCTTAGCTAAATAAGCATAGACTAAACATGAATCCACTGGTGCAGTCCATCATGTTCTCCCTTATAAACTCAGACTTGCATTAGCCAATTTAGACTTTGTTGTTTTGTCTTTTTCCATGTCATCTAATGCCTACATCAAAATGCAATATTTTGCTTCAGCCATGCCTCCTTTACAAGTTTCTTCGGTCCTTTCAGTTCTCAACCCATATGTGGTTGGATCTATGGCAAAAAATGCTGTCATTGTTGCCATCTCTATTAACCTCTTTTGCATGCCACAATTTTCAAAATTTGGCTCTATTGAAAGACCAATTTTTATTGCATGTATTTTTCAATCTTTCCAAAAGACTAACCTTTTTTCTTTTGCTTTATGGTAGGCTTTACAATCTCACTTTTCATGCTGTAAACGGTCACACCAAAGGCATCTCCTCTTGTATCCCTCTCTATATGGCCTTTGGGCTGCTACCTAACCCTTGTCTTCTACTTTGACATCCAATTTTTCAACCTTTGCATTTATTTCAGTCAAATTTAGCCTCAAATCATGCATGCTCTTGATTAATTCATCTAGTGCATCACCTTTGAGAGCTGGACCAATAGGTATAGTTGGTTGTTGCATCATAGCTACAAGTACTTTGGTTGCAATTTCCCTCCCTCTCTAAGTAGTGGCAGGTGTGGTGCCTTTACCCCATCTTAATTTCATCCGCTCTCTCTTTACCAACATATGCACTGCCTCAGTTACATTAGCCCAATCTGATTTCAACCCCATTTTAGAATAGGCATCTTCTAAATGACCACTCAACTTCTCCTATAAGACATTATCTATAGCCTTTAAAACAAAATCAAATTTTTAACTCTCCAATGATTGTTGCTCATCGGCATTCAACTGCATATATCGACTTTCAAATTCATGGAGCAAAGCTATAGTAGCCAACCCTTTATTGGGCTATTCAATCTTTTTAGTTACCAATCTTGCATCTTCCAAGAAAAACTTTTCTCTCAAAGCTTCCTTGAAATTTTCCCAATCAATATCTCTTCTATGTAATTCATCAATCTGATCACGCAATGCATGCATAACCGAAGGAGAGAAATACCGACTTCATGTATACAGTGGTACCCCATGAAACAACATGTTTTCTTCGTACAACTAGATGAAGGCTGAAACATTTTGACACTTAAATTGCTTCAATTCTTGTCCCAATGCATGTAATGCATTCACAGCTAAGGAATAAATTCTTTCCACTTCTTGCCGAGTTTGCATATGTTATTGTAACAATAATTGTTGTTATTGTTGTTGCTGCAAGAAAGCAATTATATGTTGTAAAGCATCACCACTACTTGAACTTGGAGAATCCCCCATCTTTATACACTTGTCAGCCAACCTTCACGTTGGGTTCACCATTGTTGGAGCATTTGGGATTGAAAGTCTATCATAGGGGTAAGAAACAGTTGGGTAAAGAGAGATTCAGGGAGAGCAATTGATGAAAGAGAAGGAGTTTCAAGAAATAGAAGATGTAGAAGAATACTCATAGAGGTGAAGACTATCAATTTATTTTTTCATCTTGAGAAGATAAATCCCTTGTAGACAAAATATATGCATCAAATAGTAGCTTCTTCTTTGCTGCCCAGACCGCCAATCTAATACTTCCATTGGCTCTGAAAGGGGGGTAAAATACTAGAACACCTGATTAGAATTCTCCCAAATCACTCATTTTTCTCCTAATTCAGAGTATTGTTTGCATCCTATAGGCTACGATTACGCATTGCGTGATTTTTCCAATCCTTCTTTTTGCATAAAATCCCCCAATAATGGCTAAAAGCCACTTGCTTTTTTTTACATGTCATCCTATTCTAGAAGTTTACATTTTTTGGATATTTATAAGAAATAAGATAAAAAATAGGCTAAACTTGTCCAAAAATCTAGTATTTTGAACCATCCACACTACGGATAGTGACACTAATGACTAATATGGAATTGGCTCTAGATCAATAAGAAAGTCGAATGACAATGCACTCTAGAGTTTTTCACACTATGTCCGCATAGTGGCATGACAACATCTTCTTCTTGAACATGAGTAAAATGCTTGAATGTGTTCACAATTTCTTTCAAGTGAGTTACCTTATATATTGATCTGTTTAGTGATCGTGAGAGAGACCAACTCATAAAAATCTAGGAATGGATTTTGTAAATATACAGAAGTAACAAATGATTTTCAAGCATTCTCATTATTAAGGACACCCAAAGTAGATAAAGTTAAATCATCATTATCAGGTATTGTATCAAACGTTGCCAAGCATCTCTAATGTTCCTCACTTTCAAAACATATTCATTGACAGTCATTTTTCCTTTCTTCTAAGTAATTTATTGCTTGAGTTGAATCTTGTGTGTATTTGTATTTACTAATAACATGTCCTCAAAATTTGTTTAAGCTCCATGTGAATTTTTTACATTCCTAATATGTCCTAGCATAGTATTATCAATGACTGTAGATAGCCAATACATTACCCTTTTATTCTTTGCATTCTATTATTTCCACATCTTTAGTTCATCCATAATTGCAAGGTTACTGATCTCTAGCTCCTTTTCTTCACTTGAAACAAAATCATAAAGTCATTTTTCAATAAGAAAGTTCATCACATGGAACTTCCATGATGGGTAGTTGTTATTGTCCAGCTTCTCAATTATGGGGTTTTTGCTCTTCTCTGCCATTATCACAAAAGTGATACAAAACAACAAGCACATCTTTTGTAACCTTTCGCAAAAAGTGCACAATAATATACAAGTACCCTTTTTTACTATATCTACTCAATAGTACATGTCATCTCCAACCTATTTTTAGGCCTTTCTTTTGGAGCCTCCATGACACTATCCAAGAGAAAGAGTGGAAGAATGGGAGAGCTTCTTACCCATTTCTTGCTTGCTGGAATCCTTGCTTCTTCTCCTTCACTTATATCTTCAAAAACAACCTTTCTTAATGGTGCCACTCTTATCAAAGTAGAGAGAGAGAGAGAGAGAGAGAGAGCTAAAGATAAAACTAGAAAAAGGAATAGAAAGAGAGAGAAAGGGATAGGGATAGAGATATGAAGGAAGGGATACAAATAAAAAGAGGAGACTTAGAGAGGGAGAGTGGGATAAAGAGAGAGGGAAAGGGATAGAAATGGAGAGGGCAAATGAGAGAGAAAATTTATAGAAATAGAGAGAGGGAGGTAGGAATAAAAATAGAGAGAGAAAGGGAGAAAGAGGAAGGGGAAGAGAGAGGAAGGATATAAAAATAGAGATAGAGAGAGAGAAATAAGCAAAGAAATGGAGCAAGGGAGAGGGGTAGGGGAGAGGAAAAGGAAAATATAGAAAGAGAAAGAAATGGAGATAGGAAGAGAGAGAGAGAGAGCAAGAATGATAGGTAGAAGGAGAGGGAGGGAGAGAAAGAGAGAGAGGTAGAAAAGAGAAGGGGGGATATATATATATATATATATATATATATATATATATATGGAGAGCAAAATAGAGAGATCCCAAGCAATGCTTCTATTGTAGCCAATAAGAAGAGTTTTTGAGCATATGATGGAAGGAGCACCCAAGTCAATAAACTTACTAGAGTGCACTTTGTCTAGTGCACCCTAAACTGGAGAAGATATTAGGGACCTACCTGAGATCTTGGAGCTTGAGATGGAAACAGTGATTGATACATTGCTACCCATGGATATTGAGTTATCTAATCTATTGAGAGAAAAGGCATCTATACCATTATATGACGGGTAGTACCAAGTATCTCAATTAAAGATGCTCTCTACACTCCTAAGTATATAGACAAAGTATGGATGGAATGATGCAAGTATGATCGAGTTATTCAGTCACATACTATATTTTTTTATTTTTTTTGCATGAATAAGAAATTTTTTAAATTTATTCAAGGTGTTGATTTTTTTTCAAAATAATAACATGACATATATTACCATCTAAAAACATGATTTTCAAGTCTCATGATAATGCACAAGTGTTACGAAAGATGGACATGAATTACAATAATATTCATATATGTATTAATAACTATGTGCTCTTTCCAGAAGAATAAGAGTTCATGGAAACATGTTCAAAGTGTGGTGCTCATAAGTATAAATAAGATGACCTACAAGGGTAAACCATCCCTTAGAAGGTTCTTAGCCACTTTTTACTCATATAACGCATCTATTACATATTTCATACATTAGATATGATAAGCTTGACAATGTGGCATGCACAAAAAGGTCCAAAAATGAAATCTAGTGAATATCAGTAGACTTGAGTGCATGGGGCCACATTGATTTCAATTTTCAAAGGTTTTTAGGAGAGGCAATAGGTCCTAATTTGGTCATGCTATGGATGGTGTCAATCTGTTTGACTTATTATAATGTATGGCTTTCTACAAAGAAAGGACACCTAATCCTTAGCATATTTATACTCAAACACTATAAAGTCAAGAAAATGGATGGCAATCTTTATACATTGGTTGACGAGCTTAAGATGTTATGGGAGAAGGGGTTTACTGTGGAAGAGATAAGAAACTATATTAGAAGGTGGTCTGTTAATATACAAGCCACTCTTATAAGGACTATTCATGACTTTCTAGGTTTTAGGGAGTGCTCAATTCAACTAGGTTACGTTATCATTGCTGGTATCTAAAATAACACATTTATATTTGTGTTAACTAGATTTAGATGCTGTGGTAGACCTAGTTATCTCAGGTTATCATGCATGTCCATTGTATGGACGGAAGTTGGAGTCCTAAAGATTGTGGATAATGAAGGAGATGGTTTATTAGGGATATGTTGCATTTTTGCTAATAAAAGGGCCATGATTTTAAAGAAGGATTCCTTGGAGGACCCCTTATATGAAGGAATGCCCAAAGTTGGTATAAGAGGAAGATGGTCCACAAGGAGTTGCTTCTAAGCAAAATGTGACAATTCTCAGTTTTCTATGAGTTTCCATATTGGACCTATTTTTACAGAGCAACCATCTAATCAATCCCATGCACATTTCTAAGAATGTTGACAGCTTGTTATGAGACCATATCATGGAAAAGAGAGATAAGGGGTTATAGGTAGACTTGAAGGATATAGGTAAGATGGATGCATATTGGACATAGACTAGTTGTGATAGTTATTAGCAACTATCTTGTGCTCCTTGCATCCTATCCACTAAAGAGGAGTGCATGGTAAAGTAGTAAACTATCACGTCTATGCATACGCCAATGGGTTTATATGGGTTCTCTTAGGTCCCAATTTTCTAAAGATGACCAAGTGAGAGAAGTAAAAGTCCACAATTGGCACAAGATATACCAACAATGCTTGATAGTATCCTCACTTGTGTAAGCACTATTAGTATTTTTTAATTTGCATTTATCTATAGTTTGTAATGTATTAAATTTGAGGCACTTCATACAACTGATTGTGATTGCATGTTGTCCCACTCTAGAGATACATCCAGTGATTTCTAAGTTATCAAACTTAGTGCAATGGATATCCTAGGAGAAGATAAGGACATCCTCCATTGAATCCATAAGGCAAGGAGTAGTGGAGATGGTTTCTCTTTGAAGAAAAATAGTTACCCACAAGTATGCTCACAATAAAAACTCACCTCCTAGCACATCTTATGGATACAGTGGGGAGACTGTAGGATCGGTCCATAATCGATGGATGTTCTTCTTGGAAGGCTTCATGAAAACCTTGAAAGGCTTTGTGCAACAATGAGCTTATCTAGAGGGTAGCATGGCTAAAGTGAGACATTGGTATATATTTTGGAGTAGCTCTGTTGATGATGGATTTAGATAAGAGAATACTATGGATGCTGAAGTGGTATTGAAAGGATTAGGGGTACCATCCAAATTCTTTGAGGTAGATTCCATGAAAAGATGGAATAATTTGCATGACACGTTTGTCTTGTTGGGTCACTATGAGCATATGCATTGACTTTTTAAAAATTTTACCACTGGAAAAAAAAGTCAAAAATGCTTTATCTTTTGTGTGCCACTCTCTTAATTGTTCTCAAATACGTAATATTCTAACCTCACCCATAAGAACCTTATTAGAGATGTGTTGTATCTAGAGCACATTGGATGACTTAAGTGTATGATGAAAGTGATGTTCCTAGCATAGACATGGAAAGTGTATAGATATAGAAGTCACTTTCATAAGAGGTGGAGGATGAGAAGGGTTTTCAACATGCGGAGGAGACAACTATGAGTCACCTTGGATAGCTTCACTATATAATGAAAGCAATGTTCTAGGCATAGACATGGAGAGTATACAGGTACAATAGTCACTTTTGCAAGAGATGAAGGATGAAAAGGATTTAAAGCATGTAGAGGAGCCTATTTACCTTTTTCTTTCATTTGTAAACACTCACAAATGTGGTGAGCACTTCGTAATCCCCTTTTCAAGGCATCAATTATCTTCTCATGAGTTTTGAAACACATCTGTAATCACCTAAACTTCTTCCCAATAGAGACTCTTGCATAACCACCAATGGTACGAGTCTTGAAAGCATCAAAAATTATGTCATAGGCTACTTTTCCTTCTTCAACTTCAATCATGCATGAAGTCTCGCACTCATGGTCTAAAGACTTGTATCCATCAAACCCAATAAGCATATCATTTGTAGGGTTACACCTACAATCTCAGCTACAATCCATGGCCATCTTTTCCTTTCTAACTCTCCTTTTTATCTACACTCATTTGTAATGTGCATGGGATCATCTGCCCCCCCACATTGCCAGTTGAGGGCTAGTCTTGTCATGTAAAAAATAAGTATTAGACCCCAATCTATGATACTAATCCTAGGGGTGTTATGTCCAGTAAAGTCTAGTACCATGTTGTTAGCATGAATATTTCAATGGATGACACTAGCATTATGCACAGTCTTCATCCCATCTATCAATGCATGAATAATGTTTGGCATATTTTTTATGACACCCACAATTCTGGCCATCTCCTCTATACTAAGCACCATGTCAGGACCAGATTTGAATCCCATTGATGGCTTGTGTAGATGCTCAATTATTCTTTTGTATTTACATTCTTGAAAATGACCCCACATCAATATATCATTCAGTGTACCACAATTGAAAGCGGGGAAGATTGTAACCCAAGGGGGCTCAAAAGTAAATGCAATGCATCGCACAATTGATATATTAATGTTCTGCATCCCACACTCCACTTGAAATTAATGTAGTTTGGTGTTGTTGGAGCCCTTGTACATTTGAAGAAGAAAAATAGTAAATATTTTCTATGGTAGCTTCAACACATTGTCAAAGGAACCTTGGCCAATAACTCTCCTTGGCTTGATAGCATCAAAGGGAATGCCAATTTTTGGTGCACATTGGTGATTCCTCAATGTGCGCAATATAGTTCCTACCCTTGACAAATCACCTTGCTGGTTGGCAGCACATGCCTAGTTGCAAAAGATGACAAAAGCAACATCGTTACTATTAAGAAGGGATATTTGATTTTCTGTGTAAGATGATATGGCCTTTATCAAGCAAATACGGAGAGCTTTGGCAACATTGAGGGCCATCGTAAATCACGAACTGTCCACAATAAAGAAAGGCAAGCATATAAGCATGATGATGAAGGATTAAACCTTGCATACTTGCATATGGACATCACAAAACTTATAATCATAATTAAAAGAAATACACGATTGCAGTATATAAAAACATTGAAATACACGATTGTAATATAATCTTAAAAAGGAAATACATGATTGTAGTACATGAAAAACATTGAAAATGTGACATAGATTGCATTAGATCTTCAATTAAAAACATAATTACCACCTATGATTGATTCAAAAAAATTAGTGTGACATCTAATCTTTGATTGAAAACGAAATTGTGTAACATCAATCTTAAGTTATATTGGTATTGCATGTAAACCTTGATTAAACTATGTAATTGTATTATACCATTTAGACATTAGGAGTTTACATAAACTGTTACAACTATATATATCATCTCTCAAATGACTTGGGTCTAACCTATATATACTAACTCTACATCAATATGAATCATTCTTTGGGAGCATGTCTTGTGTATCTCTCTCGTACTCTCTCTCTCTCTCAACATGGTATTAGAGCTATGGATGCGTAGCAACAACAAGGAAGATAAGTTGTTTATACTTGATTGAATTCTTTGCACAAGTGATGATTTGATACATGAACTTGTTCAAATTAGAAGTATTAGTTAATTTTGTCTTTAAAAACAAAACCACTTGTCAAAAGCGCTTGTCAATCGGAGTTCTGGATCAAAAGTTATGACAGTTCAGGATTCAAGACAACAATTCTGCTCGAATCTGCGATTCTTTATTTAAAACGGTAATTCTAATTACAGTTCGTTAATCCCCAAATACAATTCGTTAATCGCTCGTCCTTGATTATGACAAGCAAACATCTTGCTATTTTTAGCGATATTTTATTATCGTTCACGTTCTTTGCTCGACCAAAATAGCACTTTTCTTATACGCGTCATCTCGTCTTGCACATTACGTCTCTCTATTTCGGGCTTTCTTTTTAGTCACTCAATACTTTTCGTCGTCCTTACGTGCATACTAATTGGATTCGCCGTGACAAAGCGGCTCGTCATTATATATTGTCTGCACTTCTTGACTCACTTATGTTGGATGTCTTTCATCTGGAAACCTCTCATGCTATTTGGGAGTATCTTATCTCAACATTTGAGAAGAAATCGGTCACCGAAATTTTATATCTCCAAACTTGTTTGAAGAATTTTCAATATAAGGTTGGTACTTCTATGCACACTCATATCAAGGCTTTTAAAGACATTATCAACAATCAGCTTGGTGCTGTCGGCGCTCCTGATGCTAAAAATCAAATTGTTACTCAACTTCTTCATACTATCAAAGATCCTTTATATGACAATATCATCACTATTTTGTCTAACAAGGATGATATCCACTTTGACAAAGCATGTATATCTCTTATTGAATATTCTCAACGTCATGAGTATCATTTGGAAAAATCTGATGCTGTTTTGGTCACTCCCGAACAAAGGGATTTTGATGCTACTTTTGTTGCTCGGAAGCGTCCCGCTTCACGTTTTCAGCAGGGTGGACGCTCTAATCAAGGTAGTAAATCTTCTCGTCTTGCTTATCCTAACAAACATTGTTCTTATTGTGATCAGAAAGGCCATGTGACTTGTGATTTGCTGGGCACGTCAATATGATGAGGAGAATGGAGTTACTACAAAGCAACCTCGCTCGTTCAAAAGTTTTCCTCCTTGTGATTATTGTGCACATACAGATCATCCATCTCATCGTTGTTATAAACGCAGATATGATGAAGAACGTTCTCGAGCTTATATTTTTCAACAAACTACAACTGATGATGATCATACTCATCAGGAGCTCAATTTCATCCATCATGATATCTCTCCAGAAAAGGTACTTCATGTTCATGATAGTTCTCTATTCATCATTGATTCAGGTGCCACTAGAAACATGACATACCAATCACAGTGGCTTCACAATTATCACTCTCTTCCTGTCAAGAAGTTTGTTTACCTTGCGGATGATATGACTTGTCAAGTCAAAGGAGTGGGTGATCTATACCTGGGGACTGTTTCATCCACTAGAATATTAAGAGGAGTTCTTCACATTCCAGATTTGCAAAGAAATATTCTTTATGTTGCTCGTCTAGTTGATCTTGGTTTGTTTGTTGGCTTTGATCATAATCAATGTCGTATAGAGAAAGACAAACATACTATAGTAGTGGCTCCTCGACATGGTAATCTATTTGAGCTATCATTGAATGATACAGTTGCAAATGTTGTTATTGCCCCCGGAGATGCAGATTGCTAATAATGGCATCAATGATTTGCACACTCCGATTTTGCCAAAATTCTTGATCTTCATCATCATGGTCTTGTGCAAGGTATAGATCTTAAATCTCATCCACATATGGGAATATGTGAGTACTGTGCACTTGGAAAACACCATCATTCGCCTTTCCACACTTCTACTTCATCACATTCCTGTGCTCTCTTGGATTTGGTTCATACCGATATTTGCGGTCCTTTTCCTACCTCAAAGTCTCAATATCGATATTTTATAACTTTCATTGATGATTTCTCACAGTACACACATGTCTATCTTCTTCAACATAATTCTAAGGCTTTTTCTATATTTAAACAATACAAGATAAGTGTGGAGCTTCAAACTGGATTCTCTATAAAGATGCTTCGCAGTGATAATGGCAGTGATTATGTATCCAATCTATTTGATGACTTCTGTAAGGATCAGGATATTCATCATGAGTTTACAGTTCCTTATTCTCCTAAGCAAAATGGTGTTTCCGAGTGCAAAAATCGCACTATTCTTAATGCTATACGTCGCATGCTTATACACTCTGGTTTGTCTCAAAAGTTTTGGAGGACTGAAGCACTTCTAATAGCTGTTTTTATTCAAAATCATCTTCCAACAACTGCACTTGCTGGTAAAATTCCTGTAACAATCTGGATAGGGAAGACACCTTCAGTCTCTCACTTTCGCACATTTGGCTGCATTGCTTATATTCATGTGCCCAAGGATACTTGACATCCTTCAGGTTTAAAGGTTATTTTTCTTGGTTATTCAGATCATTCCAAAGGTTACAAATTTTATGATCCTTCTACTCAAAAGGTTATCATTAGTCATGATGCTATATTTGATGAGAAGACTATGGGTGGCACATGGTCGTCAGATATTTCAGATGATACACAGTCTTTGCTTAGTGCATTTTCTTACTTGCTTTGTGAGTCTACTAATTATGATGATCATAATCATAAACCTCCTTCACCTCCAAAGAAGATTGATGAAAATTTGGAGATCTATGTCGATCTTCCTATTGAAATAGAGCATGGATTCTATTCTATTGAATATGATGTCTTTGATGATGCTATGTCTGTCCAAGAGGATCCAATATCATATATGGAAGCTATCAATTTGCCTCAAAGGGATCAATGGCAAGAAGCAATGCAAGCTGAGTACAATTCTTTAATCTCCAAAGGTACATGGATTCCTACTGAACTCCCCCCAAATCGTGTTCCTATCAAATGTAAATGGGTTTATAAAACCAAGACCAAAGCTGATGGCTCGTTTGATAAGTTCAAAGCACGACTTGTTGCAAAAGGTTACTCGCAGATTGCAAGAGTAGATTATCAAGAAACATTTTCACCTGTTGTGCGCTCCACAACTGTTCGTATGATTTTGGCTTTTGCAACACTATTTGATCTAGAAATTCACCAAATGGATGTTAAAACGGCTTTTCTCAATGGAGATCTTGAAGAAGAAATCTATATGGAGCAACCTGAAGGTTTTATGATTGCAGGAAAGGAGCATCTTGTATGCCAGCTTCATCGTGCATTATATGGATTGAAGCAAGCCTCTCGTGCTTGGTATATTAAGATTGATCAGTTCCTCACATCTAAAGGTTTTGTTGCATGTTTTGCTGACCCAAATCTTTACATCAAAAGGGAGGACAAATGTTTTATTATTCTTGCTCTATATGTTGATGATAGTATTCTTTTGTCAAATAATATTGCTTTCTTGGATGCTATGAAGAAGCTTTTAGCGACTACATTTGAAATGGTGGATCTTGGGGAGATACATTCTTGTTTGGGTATTCAAGTTCAACGACACTAACAACAAGGCATTCTTCTTCTTCGCTAGACAAAGTTTATTAATGATATTGTTAAGAAGTTTGGGTTGACAAATGCGCACTCTGCCAACACTCCCATTCTTTCAAGCTTTACCAAGGGTACATCTACAACATGCAATGAAGAATCAGCCATTCATCACCCTTTTGCTAATCTTGTTGGTTGTGTTTAATTTATTGGTTTAAACACAAGACCAGATATTTTATTTGCAGCTAACTTTTTGGGACAATATCTTTCTTCCCCTTCCACTATTCATTGGAGTGCTGCAATTAAGTACCTCAAGGGTATTAAGGAATTTGGTCTTATTTATCGTCGTCGAGAGGATTCTTCTTTATCTTCTTCAACTTCTCTTGACCTTATTGGATATACAAATGCTGATTGGAAAAGTTCACACTTATCCATGCGATCTACAAGTGGGAATTGTTTCTTTGTAAATGGATGTTTGGTTTCTTGGTCCAGCAAGAAACAATGATGTGTTGCGGTTTCTACAACTGAGGCCAAATATGTTGCTGCATCATTAGCAGCTCGCGAGCTAGTTTGGCTTCGACAACTACTTGCAGATTTGGGACATCCTTCATCATCTAGTACACCTCTTCGATGCGATAACCAAAGTGCTATTAGTCTTACCAAAGACTATATACAACATAGTAAATCCAAGCATATTGCTAATCATTATCATTATGTTCGACATGAGGTTAAGAAAGGTTCCATTATGGTGGATCATTGTCCCAATGATCAAATGGTTGCAGACATCTTCACAAAAGCTCTTAGTGAAGCTTGCTTTAGTTCATTAAGACATGCACTTGGTATTGTTCCAAGTTCTTGTCTCACTGATTGAGGCATGTATCATTGTATTTAAAAAAACTTTATAGTAAATCATTTTTGTATCATAGGTATGTGTAGGGGCTCGGGTTTTTCCCTTGTTCTCCCCAAGGGTTTTTTCACTCGTAGCCAAAGACCTTTGTTTGAGTGGGGATGTTACAACTATATATATCATCTCTCAATTGACTTGGGTCTCACCTATATATACTAACTCTACATCAATATGAATCATTCTTTGGGAGCATGTATTGTGTATCTCTCTCGTACTCTCTCTCTCTCTCAACATAAACTACATTAACTTGTAGTTTAAAGATATTAAAAAAACAAAAATATTACCACTTTTTGAAACAACTACACATGCGATGATATTTTTTGGCCAATTATATGACCTCAATGCCCATCCATCAAATAAGCATGTCATGACATTGTGCAGCCGAATATATAACCAAGTGCCCATCAGTTATTCATCCATATGTAAAGCAAGCCACTATTTAGCCAAATTCACAACCAAGTGCCCATCCATATCCAAGGGAGAAGCGAGAGCGTCACAATTAAAATGACACCTCTATGTTGAGTTCACGACATAGTGCCAAGTCGATTGTGACATGCTCACCAAAACACATTCACTCACCAAATTCACAGCTAAGTGCCTATTTGGCAAGTAGCTTTCGGCCCTAAATATACTTGTCACAAGATAGAGGTATCATGACATGTATATGCTGAATACATGACACATGCCAATCCACATGTCCCACAAGTAACAAGACAACTTGCATATACCCCAAAACTCAAATATACAAATATTCCATGACAAGGAAGAACCACCTCATGACATACATAGCATATACCAATTAGCAACCTCTTTCTTAGAATGCATATGCGTATGAAGGATACACATATACACACAATTATGAAAGCTCCTAAGCAAACGTTGAACTACAATAGTTTATACTTTTTGTAGATAACTTGCAATAACCAAGATAGAATCAATCATACAAAACACATAAGTAACATGCATATCAAAATACATAGATAACAAAGATGGGACCAATCATATTATAGATATTTTCTTTTATCTACAAGCTTATTAAGTCACTAGCTACTCATATAATTTATGGATGGATCTTTAAGGTTTTTCCATGCCCTAAAACACAATTCATAGCTAGTTCTTTTACTTCAAAAACTACTACCAATTCTTAAAGAAAGAAAATTTATTTTAAATATCGCAAAAATTTTGATTGCTTGAGGGGACGCATATTTACGGAGAGTAAAATAGCACTTGTTATGGGAAGAAAATGTGTGGTAATAACAAATCCTTTCCATTTAGAGTCCTTTCGTTAGCCACATTTTGAATATGCTCTCTATTATGTAATTGACATTACCTTTTCAAATTATTATGAGCCACACAAATGTAATTTCTTAAATAACATTGTTCTAAAAAGGAGACAATGAAATAGAAGACAATATGCAATAAGGATTTATATGCATAGGTTGGCATGCATGCTCGGGTGGTTCACTATATGTATACCATCTATATCACGTGTGTTCAAGGCCTATTTATAAATATCCTTACCTATAATTTTTTTTGTAATAAAACATAACCCTTTTGTATTCAACCTATAAGTAATCCCTTTATATTGAACCTTTTCACATATAAAAAATATGTAAAAATGATATTTTAAAAATCTCATATGTTGAACCCACGTGATACATACATATATGTATGACTGACCTTCCGTGGTCATGCATGTCATATATGTACTTTAATATAATGGTTGCTTGTGTGGATAGAACCTTTTGAAGAACATGTGACCGACTATGGAGAGACATTATCGAGACCAAAACAATATGTTCTCTTGTGGATAGAAAACCTACCAAGAAATGTGGAAAGAACAACTAACAACACCCTACCAATGAATGTGAAAAGAATAGCCAACAATTCTAGGGTGTTGTTAGTTCTTTCCACATTTCTTGGTAGGTTTTCTATCCACAAGAGAACATGTTTTGGTCTTGCTAGGTTCTCTCCATAGTTGAGCGCATGTTCTTCAAAAGGTTCTATCCACACAAGCAACCACTATTATAAAGTATATGTTTACTTTAAAAAAATTAAATTAAAAAGTTTAATGCGAGAGAGAGAGAGAGAGAGAGAGAACCTAGGCCCTACATATGAGAGAGAGGGGGGAGGAATTTAATTAAAAAAGGCAGGGGAAAAGAAAGAGAGAGATTATATGTAAGAGAGGAAAGGTGGTTTTATTTAAAAAAAGGGAGGTAAGAGAAAGAAAGAGAGAGAGTGCCTAGGCCCTACAATGAGAGAGAGAGGCCTTTTAATTAAAAAGGGGAGGGGGCAGAGAAAAGGAAACATTAAGAGAGAGAGAGAGAGAGAAAGAGAGAGGGGAAGTGAGGGGGTTTTAATTTTATAAATGAGGTTTGAAAAAAGGGATAGGTTCGAGAAGTTGTCTCGAGATTTCCGAATGTGCACCACAATAATATAGTAGTAAAATGTAATGTAATGCTCTTGTTGTTAAAAGACTGCAAAACAAACTTATTTTTTTGTCGCATTATGACGTTGTGATTTCAAGGATGAAGTGTACTATAAGCTCGCTGCTCCACGCTTTGATCAATGGTAATATATTATAGTATACTATAAGCTCGCTGCTCCAGGCTTTGGTCAATGGTATTACGTGTCACTGCTTCAAAAAGAAATGTAAGTTTTTAAGAAACAGGCTACATAGGCGACCGATGCGGCATGCTGCGGCTTTACGTGTCTGTCATAACGTCCATAAAAGTGATATGCAACCCCCAAAGCCTGTTTCCAATCCATGTGATAGTCAGGGCGGGACAGGGCGTGATCTTTACGAGCATGGGAAGCTGAAAATAACTCTCCGTATGAGTTGAGGACTTGTTGGCAAGAACAATCTTCCATTATAATTATTATGCTGGTCCCGACATCCTCCCTCTTGAAATGCTATACTGCCCTGTTCAATATTACAATATGTCGTTGCATGAGAAAGGAGGGCTCTGAAAGCATATTGAATGATCATATTATACTAGATATGTTCAATACACACGGCTTGCTTGTATGCAATTGCTCGATTTCCAGGAAGTGCATGACGCGCTGCATCCAGTACATATTATGTATGCAGCATTAATGTGACTAGACTCTAGTGCTCCAGCCGTACTGCGCTCTCGCGTCTTTTCTGATTACAAGTTACAAAGACAACTTCTAAGTCGTCATGTGGCCGTCGACACCAGTTAATTTGAACTAGTAAGGAGACAAGACGAGCACCCATAGAAGGATGGCCAACGGCCTGCATGACTATACCGATCGAATTGTTTAACCTAATTCTTCCCACTGCAAATGCAGATTACATGTACCAAAACTGTGTTCTGAGTTAGGGCTTGGACAGAATATGTAGCGTTCTGACCTATCGATCCATCAGAAACTTTCAACCGTATATACCGTTGACCTATTTACCATATCGGAGCTAGCAGTTTTACGTAAAGAATCCAACAAATCGAGATCAAGTAGCAGGCTTTCTGCCCAGATTAAATACGCATGCATCTTCGCTGACATCGTCTAGCATAAATCGAAGATACGTTAGAAGGCTTTTCACGCAAATATGCTGATGAGGACCTGAGACCTGAGATAAACTTGGTATGTTAACGAAATCGTGACGTATGTTGTTCTCGAGGCTGGATATCACGAGTACATCCAAAGCCCTTGTTCATATAGTTGAAAATGTTTGACGTCAAGAAACAAGAGGTTGAGCTTGACCACTTTGCATGGCTAGCTTTTGATATGGAAGAACTTACTCGCGCTTGCTTGAATCGATGAGAGGTTGTGATGGCGATGGTTTCAACTTTCAACCCGATATATTTTTGGTGAGGTGTTGCTACGAACATAAACTTATGATTAAGTAGTATCTAAATACTTAGGAGGACTAGATAAACGCTAGCTCCACCTACCAACGTCCATTACTCCTTGTCTTGAAATCTACTTAGGGATATTACAATACACATCTCTTAGTTAAGTATATTCATTCTCAATCTTACGCCTATTATCTGTCTCCATTACCCTCGTTGATCTCACAAGCTATCGCAACGGTTCTAGCACAAGTCATTTATTACAAGAAAGAATCCAAGGTTGCTAGTGTAGGTTTTGCATATGTATCCCTAGAGGTTTCTACTTTCTTACTTTATACATAATCTTGGATACATTTGCATATCCAAGTTCACAATTCAATTTATCTTCTATCCAAACATGCATACTACTTCGAATCCCAGGTTACCAGTACAAGGCTTTAGGCTCACACATAAAAGAAAAAAATTTAACTGCATCTATGGGAAAGATTAAGCACATGTCAAGGAACGTACTTCTAAATTGGCATGTGCAGATTGTAGGTGAGCTTAAACACAATTTAAATGCACCTCATTTGCTATTTTCTCACACCATTTTGCTAGATTTTAAATTCACAATAGATATTGCATTTGCTAGTTTTAAAAACTAGGAAGCTAATAGATGTAGAATTGTGATGGAGCCACAAGGTAGTCATGATCCTACAACCAATAGCTTCATGTTTTTTTTAAACCCCATGTAAATGTTCTATTGAAACCCCACTTACATGCTCATTGAGCAATTAAACTCATGTATTAATATAAAGAACTATATAGTAAAATAATATGTATTGACGTAAGGACTTAATATGAGGTTACCCCTTGGTAAGAATAGATAAGTTCAATATGTACATATACAAAAAATTCTAAATAAAGAATACAAAATTTCTATGAGAAGAAAATTTTGAATCAATTAGTTTCTCATCAAATAAACTACAATGATTTTTGAATCCATTAGCTACTTATTAGGTTCTAGTAGACATATATAGTTTAAATATATTTCTATCACTATGCGCTTTTGAGCCACTTGCTTCATAGTCTTTTGAAAAGATAGTGTAAGGAATAGATGGAAAGAGCAATAAGCCATAGCCTAGCCTATACATATCCATTTTAGCCACTTTTTGTTTAGGCTTAGGCTAGGTTAGAGAAAGAATATACTAGGATAAGGCTTAGTACATTTCCATGGCTAGGCTATGCTAGCTATACACATAGGCCACACTAGACTAGGTTAGACTAAGCTAGGCTAACTAGTCAAGGCGGGTGTAATCATCCACCCATACATTGAGGGGACTCTCCCCAATGCATATATTTATAGATTCTTATGCCCAAAATAACAAATTTCATCCACAGTGTTCTCTTTTTGGGAGAAAATCTCTTCTTCTTAATATTTAGTTAATATTTAAAAAGTCTGTAAAATATCTTAAATGGCTTGGGCTCAAAAAATAATTATAATATCCAACCTTACAAGCATGAAATTAGATGTCTGATGTTTGAGAGTATGTAATTATATTCTCCAACCTTACAAGCATTTTAAAAAATATATTCTTCAACCTTACAATCATAAAATTAGATATTTGATGCTTGAGAATATATAATAAAATATTTAGCACTTCAAGCACATAAGCAACAAGATTGGTTATTAGTTTCCTACATAGCACTTGATGCCTTTCTTCAAATCCTTCATCTGAAGAAGAGATAGAAAGATAGTTCAACGGTGAGGGAAGACAATACAAAACTATTGAGATGTGGAGAGAAAATAAATGGAGAGAGAGAGAGAGAGGAGACACACCATGTACACTCCCAAAGGCTATTTCATATTGATCACAATCTACATATATATAGGTGAGACCTAGTCTAGATAGTGTGAGCTATATATAGCTCGAACAACCCCCACTCAAATAAAGGTCTCTACCTGCGGGTGAAAAAACCCTTGGGGAGCACAATGGAAAAACTCAAGCTCCTATATACAAATGTACAAACATGATACAAAAGGATTATTGTGTGTATGTAAATTGAATTGATGCATGTGAATTGAAACTAGAAATGTATGTACAAAGATGTCTAAGAGGTCTGAGGTGTATGTGCATGTGTGAAGTGTATGGTGCCTATAAGGAGTATATACAATGGCACTATAATGTCATAGAAGATGAATTCCCAAAGATTGAATTTGAGACAACTCTAAGTTGTTCTGAGGACAATAGAGTGAAGCGTGCTTCATTGAGTCATTTGGTAAATATATCCACAGTCATCTGATCACTTGGACAATGTTGAATCATGATCATGCCTTTCTTTACTTCATAACAAACATAGTGATAATGTACTACAATATGTTTAGAAATTTTATGTTGAACATAGTCCTCAACAAGACTAATACTAGCACTTTGGTTCACATACACTACAAGGGAAGGGGGGAATAGCGATACCAAGTTCCAATATAAATAAGCTGCGTCGCTATTTGCGTCGAAATTTGCATTTAGCGATGCAAATAGTTACGGTGCTTAGACAAAAAAAATGCAACCCAAACTCAAGCGCTTTTGAGAGTATGGAATAGTGACGCCAAGTTTTGACACAAATTAGCGGCATCACTATTTGCATCGAAAATTGCATTTATAGATGCAAATAGTGACAATACACTCAAACAATAAATGCAAAAGAGAGAGCGAAAGAAAGAGCAAAAGAGGGAGGGAGAAGGAGAGAAAGAGAGAAAGAGAAGGAAGGAGAGCTTCTCCCCACCGCCACCACCGTTCGCGAAGAAGAGGAGGAAGTGTACGAAGGACAAAGAGGAGCCGTCACGAAGAGGAGACGAAGAATCCATCTTCAAGCCTTTGGAGTGAGTATATTGCTCTCTCTTGATTTGTTCTTGTTTTTTCTCATTTTCTTTTGTTTGTTTTTATTGAGAATGAGGTGCATTGCCTGAGAAAGAGAAGAAATGAGAGAGGGAGAATAAGAAAGAAAAAGGAAGAACAAGAGAGACCGTAGTCATGCAAGATGACATTTCATGAATAAAAGCTTGGTGAAAGAAACTCCCTACACCTTGACACGTCACAAGAGCCATTGCACTTGAAAAGGCATAACCAAGTCTTCACTAACGGAAAGCTCAATTCAACTCACTTATTTGGACACATTTAGTAGTGTTTTCAGAGTGCTAGATAGAGGCAAAGGAGATTATGCTAACACTTCTGATACTCTCACTTCCAAAGTAAGTGCAAAAGGCTCACTTCATACCTCGAGAAGTGAACTTCCACATAGTCGGCCTAAAACTATTTTTAAGCTCACCTAGAACCATTTGGTGAGAACAACTTGAGTGGAGGTAGCACTAATAGTGATAGTCAAGCCCACTACAAGGATTTGAGCTAGTAGCGACGCCGATTAGCAACGGCGGATAGCGGCGTCGCTATTGGCATCACTATTGGCGTCGCTATTTGCGATGCAAATAGAGACGCTCCACAGGAAAAAAAAAGTGGCCGAAATTGAGCGCGGTTTTCATTTCCCGTTTGCGGCTTGTGAGTTTTTAGAGCGAGAGTGAGGGAGAGAGTGACCATCGTGAGAGAAGGAGAGGAAGAAGACTTGCCGCCGCCGCCACCGTTGCCACCGTTGTTCGCGAAGGAGAGGAGGAGCCTTCATCGCAAAGAGGAGCTGCCCCACCCTCACCATATCTCATTGGTGAGTCTCTCTCTCTCTTTCTTTTGCTTGTTTAAGGTTTAAATCACTTTCTCTTTTGCTTGTTTAGGAGAGGAAATGAGAGAGAAAGAGAGGGAGAGGGAGAGGGAGGGGGAGGAAATGAGAGAGGGAGAGAAAGAGAAAGAGAGGGAGAGGGAGGGAGAGGGAGAGTGCATTCTCTCTCTCCCTCTCCCTTTTTCTTGTTTAATGTTTAAATCACTTTCTTTTTTGCTTGTTTCGGAGAGGAAATGAGAGAGTAAGACAGAAAGAGAGGGAGAGGGAGAGGGAGAGGGAGAGAGAGAGAGAGAGAAAGAGAAAGAGAAAGAGAGGGAGAGGGAGAGGGAGGGGGAGGAAATGAGAGAGGGAGAGAAAGAGAAAGAGAGGGAGAGGGAGGGAGAGTGAATTCTCTCTCTCCCTCTCCCTTTTGCTTGTTTAATGTTTAAATCACTTTATTTTTGGCTTGTTTAGGAAATGAGAGAGAAAGAGAGAAAGAGAGGGAGAGGGAGAGGGAGGGGAAGGAAATGAGAGAGGGGGAGAAAGAGAAAGAGAGGGAGAGGGAGAGAGAGAGGGAGGGAGAGTGCATTCTCTCTCTCACTCTCCCTCTTGCTTGTTTAATGTTTGAATCACTTTCTTTTTTGCTTGTTTAGGAGAGGAAATGAGAGAAAAAGAGAGAAAGAGAGGGAGAGGGAGAGAGAGGGAGAGGGAGAGGGAGGGAGAGTGCATTCTCTCTCTCCCTCTCCCTTTTGCTTTTGGAGAGTGTTAAGATATATTGTGAGAGGGAGAGGAAATACGAGAGAAAGAGAAAGAGAGGGAGGGAGAGGGAGAGAAAAAGAAAGATAACATATATTGGAATGATAGCATATCCATGATTATGGTAATGGTATCCACTTTACTTTTTTTATGGGTACCATTACATTGACTCCTTAAGGGGGCTAAAAATTAGTCATACCATTCATAAAGTCTAATTAGGAGATTTAAGATGCACGATAATAGAATTATCGATAATGGTATGCAATGTGCTTTGCCATGGGCCACGTATATTGGTGACTCTTTAAGATTTCTTAAAATTGGTCATGTCCTTCATAATGTCCAAGTAGGGGATCTAATTGTGATATGCATAATTCATTGTTTTTGTATTAACTTTATAGGCATAACAAATTAGAAATCATGCCAACTAGTCAATGGAAGGACTAAAAGAAAATGATACCCTAGCTAATGGTCATTACGGTACTTCATCAAAATGAACCCAAAAGTATTGTTATAGAAGAAGAATCCCTTAAATTGAGTATATGATATTTTCTCTCAGATCTTATGACTATGAGTAGAATTGATTGAAATAAATTTTATTACTATAGTTGATAAATTTCATAGATGGCATTAATTTTAATACGCAATCCTAGGACAAAAAAATCACATTTCTAAGATGCTTTTTGTTGAGACTGATTTATTATTAGACTAAGAGATCCTCAATGATGCTCATAAATGGATTACTTATACTCAAAGCCCTCTAGTGCAGTTTTTTACAATAATGAATAATTATCTATCAGGACAAACAAATCCTTGAGCATGATACAAGGCTCAGATATAACATCAATAAATCTCTCAACTACTATGTACAATGCAAGATTTATGGTCAACTTGCAACTTGACGTACATCTCCATAAAGCTATCCATTTAAGCCTCGTTTGCTGTAATGTAGATAAGATGGAAAACGAAGAAGGTCTTATTGTTCAAGATCGCGAGACGTATCTTAATCAGCATGTCCCATGTCCTTGCTCTCAATGCAAGTTGGCAATTAGACAAAAACGCCGATTGTCTATAGAACACGTACGATGATTTGGCGAGTTTCAATCTAAGATCATTGATCAGGCGATTGCGGATTTTCAGCAAACTGTAATTTGAAGTTAATATTAATCATGCATTGTACTCACAAGCTAATTGAAAACCATACACAATAAGATTGGGTCTTGTTGGCAAATTTTCTATCCAGGGGGGTGATGTCTCGACCCAAGGGGGAGTGCACCCTTTGCGGCCAATTAGAAGAGTTCGTGGACGTGTGATGGATGGATTGCAGAAGCCAATCCACCACTCGCAAGGCCCATCTATACCGTCAATGCTAGAGGAGATAGACAACCTTCCCGACCTACCTACAATCTTGGAGCTTGAGATGGAGGCAATGATCGATGCATTAATTCCCATGGATGTTGAGATATCTGACCTGCTTAGAGAGGAAGCATCCATACCATTATATGATGGGTACCGAGTATCTCGGTTGAAGACATTGCTTGCACTCTTAAGTGTGCAATCAAAATACGGTTGGAGCAATACAAGTGTGATCGAGTTATTCAGGTACCTTGCACATAGGCTTCATTGATTATTATTTTTTATAGTATTATTGCAAACATTTGTGCTTTTTCAAGGTGTTTTATGATTTTTGTCAGGTTATTGAAATATCATATATTACCACCTGCAAATACCATGCCTGAGTCTCGTGATGATGCACGACATGTTTTACGGAAGCTTGGCATGGACTACAATAACATCCATGCATGTATCAACGACTGCATACTGTTTCGAGATGAATACGAGACTATGGAGACATGTCCAAAGTGTGGTGCTCACAGGTATCGACAGGACTTGCAAGGGCAAACCATCCCTCAAAAAGTTCTCAGACACTTTTCGCTCATCCCTCGCATAAACCACATGTTTCGCACGTCTGGCATGGCAAGCTTGACAACGTGGCATGTGCAGAATAGGTCCACGAATGGAGTTCAACGAATATCAGTGGATTCGCGCGCATGAAGCCACATTGACTCTACCTTCCCAGGCTTTGCGCGAGAGCCAAGGAATCTTCGGCTCGATCTCGCCATGGATGGTGTGAACCCATTCGGTCTATGCTCGACTTCTTACAGTGTGTGGCCTATAGTGCTTGTCAACTACAACATCCCTCCATGGCTTTCTACGAAGAAAGGACATCTCATCCTTAGCTTGCTCGTCCCAGGTCGCTACAAAGTAAAAAATATGGATGTGTATCTTCGTCCATTAGTCGATGAGCTTAAGATTTTGTGGGAGGAGGGGGTCACTATGCAAGATATGAGCAGGCGCGATAGTCGGCGGTCAGCCAACATTCGAGCCATTCTCATGTGAACGATGCATGACTTTTCGGGATTGGGAGAGTGCTCAGGTGAGCAGACCTCCGTTCTCGCTGGTAATATCTATATTTTATTTCATTCAATCAAGTATTCACTAGGTCGTGGCTCGCCTTACAGGTCTGGTTACCTCAGGTTATCATACATGTCCATTGTGTGGGCCATAGTTAGACTCCCGAAGGTCACGAACCATGAAGAAGATGGTATATCAAGGACACGCCGCTTTCTTGCCGGAGGATCATGAACTCAGGGAAGGTTTTCTTGGACGACCTCCAACACATATGAACGCTGCAAGCTGGTACGAGCTGAAAATGGTAAACTCGGAATCACATCCAAATGGAATGCGACGGTTCTCAGTTTTCTATGAGTTGCCATATTGGACCCACTTACAGGTCAAACACTTGTTGGATCCCATGCATATTTTCAAGAATGTGGGCAGCTTGCTATGGGACCACATCACAAGAAAGAGAGACACTATAGGGTCACGAATGGATTTGAAGGAGGTAGGTAAGATGGAGGTGCTTTGGCCGCAGTCGAGTGCTGAAGGGGGAGTGCAGCTTTCTCGTGCTCCTTGGGTTTTGTCCACCAAAGAAAAGCGCATTGTGAAGCAAGTAATCAAGTCTATCTGCACTCTGACGGGTATGATGCATTCTCTCAGGTCCGCATTTTCTAAAGATGATCAATTGTCGGGGCTAAAATCCCATGATTAGCATAAGATATGTCAGGTTTGTGAACAGAATGGATTGTAATTAGCGTGGGCATTTTGCAATTTGAAAAGTGGCCATTATTCATAATGTTTTCTCACTTGTGGCAGTTTGTCCTACCGATCGCGATCGCAGGATGTCCTACTCCAGAAATTCACGAGACCATTTACAAGTTGTCAACTTTGGTGCAATGGATCTCATAGAAAGAGATTAAGACATCCTCTATTGAATCCGCGAGGCGGTAAGCAGTGGAGACAATCTGTCTCTTTGAGAAATACCTGCCCACTAGCATGCTCATGATACAAGTTCACCTTCTTGTGCACTTGTGGACGAAGTGGAGATTGCTGGACCTGTCCATACGCGATGGATGTTCTTCCTGGAGCGCTTTATGAAAACCCTGAAAGGCTTTGTGCGACAACGAGCTCGTCCAAAAGGTAGCATGGCAGAAGGTTGGTTAGTGTCATAGGCGTTAATGCATATCTCACAATGGCTACCAACGGTGGAACCGGACAATGAAATGCTATGGACGCTGAAGGACGATGATAGACGGACTGGAGATGTGGTGGTTGGAAATGGGGTAGAAAAAAGAATGGATGCCTCAATGGAAGAGAAGGTGAATCGCTTTTGTATGTTGCACCATGCCTCCATGGAGACGTGGCTCGCCAAGTACCAGATTGCAAGGCAAGATCGAGAGGAAGCGCGAGTTGAATTCCGACGCAGTACGCATCATCAACCGATTCGATATCCCGAAGGCATTGAGGAGATGTCGCGGTTTATGTCAACACGATGGTTGCATGGAGCCGTGACCGTAGCATCCAGCGAAGGGACAGAGGTCTCAATGGAGGAGTGGGAGTTCTCGAGGGGATGTAGTCCAAAGGTGATGAGGGATTTAGAATATGTCGTATCTAAATTTTATATGCGACATATAATTTGAGTGTTTCAATGTACATTACAAAATATATAGTGCAGCGTGGTCGCGCGGATGGCATTTTTGCGTGGAGCATATTGACAAAATGCGCTCCACAATGGACTGTGGTGTCATGGCAAGGTTTGAGCAACTGATCTGAACACAGTTGTGGATGAGATGGAGTATTTTGGGAACTTGAAAAGTATTATTACAGTGGATTACCGTAGCTTCTCCATGATACTATTCGATGTGCAGTGATTCAAAGTGGTACTTGGAGGAGCTCGAGCAACAGTTTGATGAGGTCCATCTGGATTTCTCGAAATAGATTCCGAAAAAAAATGGACAGATTTGCGCGACACCTTTGTGTTGCCGGCCCATTGTGAACAGGTGCATAGAGTCATTTGCTTGCTAATTGTAATACGACATGGTTTATGTCACAATGGTTTAAACTCGCTTTGTACGTGTTTGTAAACAGGTAATCTTCTATCCAAATCCCTAACAACCTTGATGGTGGTATGTTATACCTTCAACTCCTCGAAGTGTGAGAGTATATGATCAAAGCGATGTTCCAGGCATAGATGAAGATAATATGCAAATAGAGGGGTCGATATTACAAGGGGTGGAGGCCACTGCAAGCTTGGAGCCTGCATCGGCTAACAATTATGGAAATACAGGAGTCCAAGAAATTTTTGAGAATGAGGCAGACTCATTCTTTTGTGGTGACATGTCTATCGACCTTCCAGTGTATGTAGAGTTGTGTCAGGAGATTAACATGGGACCATAGGATACTTCATTCTTGGAGAATTGTATTACTCAATTTGTTGTTCAGATCTTTCATAAAGGTACATAAGATATGCATTTTAAGACAGATTTTTCAAAAATGATTTATATTACTATGCTTTGTATAGTTTAAATTGATTATTCTAACACCATTTTTTATCTGTGCAGGTGACATTTTCAAGATGAGTCGCGGGATGAGCGATGAGGAGTTTCAGGACATGATGGCACGCATGTCTACAGACCAGCTAGCGAGATTCAGAGAGATGGCAGACCAGGAGCTGTCTCGTTCTTGGTCAGGGTGCTCTACTAGATCTGCTTCAGCGCGATCAGATGCTTCAGCTTCGAGCAGACGATCTCGACGCTCACGACTTGGGCCAGAGGGAGGGACTGTATCGGAATTAGGGGGATGCTATTGTGGAGACACGAATATAGCAGCATCCCTGGTCCCCTCTATATATTTCAACTATGTGTGCTCACTTGATGCACTTTTGGGGTTCCACTTCCGGTGTCTCGTGTCTCTCTTCTCCACTCTCTTCCTCCGTTTCTCGTCTCCCTCGCGCACTACTCAACACGGATGTGGTGTCTCCGTCTCATCGTTCAACTGGAGCTGCGTCACCTCCAGGATTTGTCACACCTATGGGGACGTCTACTCTAGTTACTTCGGCTTTTGCGCAGCCGTCAGTAGGGTGGCACCCCTTTTGGTAGCACCCCCTTTGATGGCACCCCTTTGAGTGCCACTCCAAGAGAGGTTACCCGCGTTGGTACACCGGATGTAGAGGGGTCTCCTGGATATGCCCAGGAGCGTGGACGGAGATGGGAGAGGACCCATCTTAGGCAGACTCCTAGGGGTTATGGATACCTGGTTGATAGTAGGTCAGGAGCCATCATCATGAATGATGAGGGGAGGAGGGTGATGGCTCGTATGAGAGAGTTGTGCCAACAAGTTTTTCGGCACAACATCCTAGATCATTGGAAGAACATACCGGAGGGGAGCAAGGACTACATAGTAGCATCCTTACACGAGGAGTTTCCGGTGTCAGTTGCAGTAGATAGATTCTCTACGGGCTGGATGATGGATTGCATGCATGCATACATGTCACATAGACGATCCGACTCACGCAAGGCAATCAAGAGTGGGGCTGCAAAGCCCATGCGGTTAGATGCAGATGACTGGCACTGACTGAGGGAGGAGGCTACAGATTTGCTAGGACGTTGGAGTCAGCAGCTAACAGTTAGCATTTTGTTTTCTTTGCAGCACTCCATTACTGGTGCGCAGATCGGACGCAGGTAGCTCACGTAGTGAATTCCCAAAGGTCCCCAAGAACAAAGTACTCTACTTTTTAGCACAAAAACCAATGTAAAAGCAAGCACGACATGAGACAAGAGACAAATTGGGTTCAATCTCCCCCATGCCTTGTGTGAGCACTTCACAAAGCATGTATTTAATGTATATTTCCAATCTTTATGCTCAAAAATAGCCCAATTACAAAAATATGACAAGCTTTTAGCTTTTGAGTTTGCTTTCTACCAAAAATAAGAAAATAAAGCTAATGGACGGTGCCCATAGTGTCTGGCACGCCCGATCTCAATGTCCAAATAAAAATAACATATCCAGGCGCATAAGCGCATACAAAATAATAATAAATAATCGATGTCTCTATAGACATAATCAAAATATAGGCGTGGCGCCTATCAAAATATAGTCCAAAGGTCGAAAACCCGCTAGACTCCAATGCTCTCCTCCGCCACTGCTGCTATCTCTACACATCAACTGAAGCATTCACAATCGTTAGTAAAATAACACAATTAAACCGACAAAAGTGAATACCTAGCAGTCTTCAGCTACATAAATAAATCAACTGGTTAGAAATAAATCCTAACCTTAATTTATTACAAGTGCGCACTCTAAACTTAATTCCATTTTTCATCCTAACCTTAATTTATTACTGTTAATTCAATGGAATAAATTAAGGTAACTAGAAATAAATCCTAACCTTAATTCAATGGAATAGGTTAAACTACTGTTACTTTTCAAAAGAGAGCTTATCTTCTCTCTCTTTCAAGATTTTGGCTGAAGTTTCCATGGTGGCTGCCAAGAAATCCTCAAATACCTTTCTCTACTGATCATTTCTCATTGCCAAAGCATAGGGCAAAGGTTCCTTGTTGCATGAGCTTCAGGAGGAGTACCATGGTTGAGGGATGATGCAGGTTATGAAGCAGAGAACAACACGAAAAATGCGCCAAAAAATGCGATGATTTTCATGCTCTTCTTCCCTGCTTGATCTGCTCCAGATCTTCAATCCATTGATCAAATGCTTTGAAAGACTTCATCAACACTTGCCTACAGCAACTCTCAGTCGGAGAAGAACTCTGATCAGCCATTCCTTTGCTCAAAACCCTAAAACATAGCATGGCAGCCATAGCCATAGATCTGGACTCAAATTTCTTCAAATTTTGGACTTCCCCGACCTCCAAGGCTTCTCTAATGCTATGTACAAGGCTGATAGACTCCAAGATTGAAGACATTGAGGAGATTTCAGCCCGTGCATGACATTGGAGTAGCTCAAATGGAAGGATTATTTTGGGGCTTTTCTTCAAAAGGCTTGAATCTTTGATATTCAAGTGTTCAAGCAAGGCCGAGGCATTGATTCTTCACAGATTTCATCATATTGGAGCTTGTATGGACTAATTCTATGGAGATTTCAAGCTTTAAGACGGATTTATGATGGATTATGAAGAACTTTTACATCAATGGGATTGAAGCTGACATCCACCATATTCTTCAAGCTTAATTGAGGTATTTCTTTTACTAATCTATGAAATCTCTCAATAATCCATTTGCTATTGCTTTTTCACTTGTTGATGGGAGATTATTGATCAATTAATTCACTGAATTGATCAATAGATCACAGATTAGTTTTAACTCTCATTGATTTCATCCTATTCCATTGAATTTCATCATGATTCAATCATTACTTCATCATAGATATCATTTGATCAGCTTGATGCATAACCTTGATTTTTTTTGGCTGAATTTTTTTTACCCAAGCTGAAATATTGTAAAAGGGTAAGTACTAACAATTAGTGAGTCACTGAATTGCATTGGTAAGACCCTTCTCCTATCCAAGCTTTCAAGATTCCATTCAATTGCATCTCATTAAAGACTGAATGAATTTTTCAGAAATGCATCTCATGCTGATTGATTAGAATACTAGCCTTTGTCATGTTGATATACCCACCAAGGAAAAAGGTGGATGCCGAGGGAGATAGTGAGACAACAGAGAGGTGACCCTCCCTCACTATCAAAGATCCCGAAGGGATGCAACCAACCGACTCGAGGGGAACTTTGCCCACCTCCCGGTGATTTGGAGCCTGTGTAGGGAGCATGTCATGCCATTTTATCCCTCACACAGGTACAACATGTGGAGAATTGAAGATTGAAGACTTTCCAAAGGCTCAAGTACCTACAGGTTCAAAACAGGGTAAAACAGGAAATTTACAGGGCACTTACAGGGTACTTACAAGTGGTTACAGGTACACCCTTCATTACTGAAGTACAGATGCAGGTACTACAGGGTACCCACAGGTCCTATACACCCTTTTACAGGGTTTGGTAACCATTTGGGGTTACTATCTTCCACTACAGGGTCAAAACAGGGCACTTATAGGTCTAGATAGGGTGTAGGACTGGACAATTCAAACTCAGAAATCCAGCTACAAAATTTTTTGTCCTAAACCTGTTATAGCATGCTATAGCTCATCTCAAAGAGGGCATTCTAAGCTTTGATTTGAACTAAATTTTTTTGAAATTGAAGTTCTCTAGCAAAAGCTATAGCCGTTTTTCTGATAGGGGGTACTACAGGACTGCACTATTATGGTAGGACATAAGGGTAAAAACAAGGTCTAAGAAGATTATGCTCAGCAAATCAGGGATTCCATGCTGGATAATATACCTCAAGAGATCCCTGAAGAGCTTCAACAACAAGGAGAAGTCAGTACACTTAATAATACTTTGTGCACCCATGAACAAAGACATAGGGAACGGCATGAGGTCATCTTGTCAAGAATGGAGCAAATGGTTTTATCTACTGATCAAACAAAGTCTTCCATTGATAAGTTGGTGGATTCAACGACTCAAACCAAGGCTTCTATTGATAAGTTGGTGGAATCTAATGCTCAACTTATGGCACAATTTTCTCAATTGATGCAATTGCAAATGGGATCAAGAGAAGCTAATGAGAAAGCTTGTTCAAGCAGTTGCCCTTCAGTTCCACTTCAGCCATCTAACCAAAATGGTCATGGATATGGGATTATTGGAAGAAGAGGCATTCCAAATAGCCAATATGAAGTAGAAGAGGTTTCACAGAGGCATGATGACCATTTGGGCAGTTTGAATGGAGCCAATCCTCAAGATTTTGGGGACGGAATACTCAAAATTCTAGGGGCGCTCTACCAATAGGAAGATTGCATAGTAATTCTCAGCTGCCTGTTGAAAGATTTCCATCTCAATTTGGAGGTTGCATACATGGTAATCATGATCAGCCTATTTTGAGACAGCAACCCTTTCATGAAAGAGAGCTTAAGGACAAAATTTTTCTAGCCAAATTTAATGGTCAATCATCTTCACCATGTGATTTAGAGGAGTGGACCTCTATTAAAGATGGAGTCCTACTTTGACATATTCCCTAAAACTGATGACATGAAGATTCACTTTGCTTCCTTGCATTTGGAGGGATTTGCCCATACTTGGTGGAGGTATATTAAAAAAGAAAACATACTTGTAGAGAATTGGGAAGCTTTCAAAGCACTTATGGCTAAAGTATTTGTTTCTCCTCTTGAGAAAGAGAAATTAGCACGGAGATGGTATGGTTTGGAACAAAGAGGCCTAAGTGTAAGAGAGTACACTAACCAATTCCTCAACCTGACCACGTATCTGGAAAGCATCAGTGATGAGGCTAAGCTTCATAAGTTTATGTATGGTTTGGAGCCATCTTTATCAGCTGATGTTATGGCACAAAATCCTACTTTCCTTTTTAAGGCTGTTGAGCTTGCAGAGCGCTATGGAAGAAAGTATAGAAGAGAATCTTCATTTCAACCTAGTTTTGAACAACCAAGGACTTTTTAAAGGAGGGGCAAGTTGGTAATACTTATGGAAGTAATCATGTGCCAAATGAGAGCTTACGGGTACCAACTTATCCTCCATTCAATGCTTCTAGACCTCAAAGTAATTTCAAGACAGCAAACAGTCGAAGAGTTGATTTCAAACAGGGGGACAACAAGCTTAAGTCCATTTCAGCCAATACAAATCCTAAATCTATTCTTATGGATCTTTATAAAGAAAGAAAGGAGAAAGGCTTATGTTTTAAGTGTGGGGAAAAGTATATACGTGGTCATGCCTCAAAGTGTATATACAAAAATATCAAACCCAAGCTTCAGAGTATGTTAGTTTTTGAGGATTTTGAAGATGACATAGATGAAGCTAATGCAATGGCACTTAATGCTGAAAATGAAGATCTTGAGGAGGAAGTTGGGCATGAGTATTTTTATGATCCAGCCGACTCTTTTCCTTTTGATCCAGTTGGATGTGTTCCGTTTGATCCAGGTGGGACTTGTGATGAGCCACTTACTACCACTTATTGTTCTATCTCTATGGATGCTTGGATAGGATCTAAGAGCCCTGATACACTCTATGAAGGGAAGCATATGTGAAAAGCCAGTGTTCATCTTGATAGACAGTGGCAGTACTCATAGTTTTGTGAATAAGTCCATCATGGACAAGCTAAATTGTGTTCCCACAGATTTACAGTAGCCCATTAGAGTTCAAGTGGCTAATGGTGAAGAGGAAATTAGTACACAGATATGCCCACATGTTTCTTTACAGTTGGTTGAAAATTCTGAAGCCAAGGTAAACCTGATCACTTTGGAAATGGGGCCTATAGATATTGTACTTGGTTGTGATTGGTTGATGACACTAGGCAGGATCACTATGGATTTCTCACAGTTGTATATGGAGTTTGTCTCCAATGGACAGCTTATCCATTTACAAGGAATTCCTGGTAGATCAGATTTTCAGCTTATCACCATTCAACAACCCAAAAGAGAGTACAAAAAGCACTCACAAATATTTGTTTTGCATCTGAATAAAGAAACACAGGATCAACCCAATAATTCAGCAAACCATCCAACCTTGATAGCTCTTCTTGAGGAGTATAGAGATTTGTTTGAGGTACCTACTTCATTGCCTCCTAAGAGAGCAGTAGATCACCCTATTGACTTGGACTCCAACTCAAAGATAATCAATAAGCCACTTTACAGATTATCAAAGTGTGAACGAGAGGAAGTAGCCAAGCAAATCAAGGAACTTCTTGAAATGGGATTCATTGATCCAAGTTCTTCACCTTATGCATCCCCAGTCCTGTTAGTCAAAAAGAAAGATGGATATTTCAGAATGTGCATTGAATATAGGGATCTCAATAAGATCACAGTGAAGAACAGGTATCCCATACCCAGGATTGAAGATTTTCTTGATGAACTTAAGGGGGCTCAATTTTTTACAAAGATTGACTTGAGGTCAGGGTATCATCAGATTCGCATACAAGAGGGTGATAAAGTCAAGACTGCTTTCAGGACTGATCGTGGCCTCTATCATTTCTTAGTGATACAATTTGGGCTTACAAACGCTCTAGCTACCTTTTAAAGCCTGATGAATAAGATTTTACAACCTTTCCTCTTTCAGTTTGTCTTGGTGTTCTTTGACGACATTTTGATCTACAGCAAGACTTTACAGGATCACTTGGCACATATGAGAAGGGTTTTTGATGTATTGAGACATCATAGGCTTTTTTCTAAGGAGAAGAAGTGTTCTTTCATGCTGACTAAAGTGGAATACTTGGGACATATTGTCAATGAAAAAGGAATACATGCTGATCCCAAGAAGGTGCAATGTATAAAAGATTGGCCAATGCATACCACTACTACCTCTCTTAGAGGATTCATTAGTTTATCTTCATTCTATCGCCGATTTATTAAGCATTATGCGGCAATTGCAGCTCTTTTGACTGATAGGTTGAAGAAGGAGGCTTTCTTTTGGGATGCTCTTATAGACAGCAGCTTCAACCAGTTAAAGGAACTCCTTACCTCTGCTCCTATCTTAGTATGCCTGGACTTCTCCAAAGAATTTACTATATAGTGTGATGCTAGTGGCCGTGGCATTGGGGCTATTTTGCTTCAGGAGCATGGAGTAATTGCATTTGAGAGCCGTAAGCTTACAGATAAAGAAATGGCCATGAATGTTTACGACCAGAAGATGTTGGCTATCTTGCATGCAATCAAGAAGTGGCACCATTACTTATATGGCAGCCGATTCAGAGTACTTAGTGATCATAGGGTACTTAAGTATTTCCTTACTCAGTCCAATCTTACTCCAAAGCAACGTTGTTGGGTAGATACATTACAGAATTATGATTTTGACATTACTCATACAAGGGGCAAAGATAACATAGTGGTTGATTCTCTTTCTCGTATGTGGGCCTGCAAAGTTTCAGCTATGACAGAATTGCATAGTGACTGGATTGAAGAATTACAGGAGGCCTATCTTCTAGATGAGGAATTCAGCCAAAATTTTTAGAAATTACAGCAAGGTTTTATGGAAGAAAACTCGCATTACCAGCTTAAAAATTGTCTTATTTGGTTGAAAGGCAAGATCTATGACCGGATCAGTAAAAGCTTTTATTGGAAAGGACTGTGGAAAGATGTCAAGGACTTTGTTAAGAAGTGTATGCCTTGTCAGCAGAATAAGGACAACACCGATAAGCTAGGAGGTTTGTTACAGCCATTGCCTATTCCTACTAGTACATGGACTCATATTACTATGGATTTCATTACTGGCTTACCTACTACCAAGAAGGGATGGAATAGTATTTATGTGGTGGTAGACAAACTCACCAAGGTAGTCCATTTTATTCCAACCAAGATTTAGTTTACTGCTTCTCAAGTGGCCATCCAGTTTATGGAGCAGATTTTTAGACTACATGGATTACCGTAGGCGATTGTCTATGATAGGGACTCAAATTTTATGAATAACTTTTGGAAGGTGGTATTTACATCTATGGGCACTAAATTGGCTCCATATACGGCTTATCATCCTCAAACTGATGGACAGACAGAAAGAGTTAATAATACTTATCTTTGCCATTTTTTCTATGATTTCCAAACCCCATGGGATTCTTGGTTACACTTGGTTGAGTTTGCTTATAACAATTCTACTCATGTGAGCATAGGAGTTTCACCATTTGAGGCTTTGTATGATTACAAGGTGCCCTTACCCAAAGTCATCTTTAAGGAAAATATTAATCCTCATGGAAAGGAAGAGTTGGAAAGAATACAAACCCTTCTTCAGCAATGTAAGGTGAATCTAAGGAAGGCTCAAGATCAAATGAAGATGTATGCTGATGAGAAGAGAAGGCCTTTAGAGTTCCAAGAAGGAGAGTTGGTTTTGTTGAAGGTGCCCAAATCCAAGTACACTACATTAAAAGATGGATCTAGTAATAAGCTTGCACAAAGGTTTTATGGCCCTTACCGGATCCTTAAGCAAATTGGAGATTTGGCATACAGACTAGAGCTTCTCTCTTCTACAAAGATTCATAATGTTTTCCATGTTAGTCAGCTCAAACGCTATTATGGTGATTTAGTGGATATAGTTGATGAGCTGCCACCTATCGATGAAGACGGTCTTATTCAATACATCCCAGAGACTGTTATAGGTCAGTATGAGAAGAAACTCTGATCACAATCTATTGTGGAATATTTGATCAAATGGAGAGGTTTACCACTTGAAGAAGCTTCTTGGAGACCTGATTCTATACTGGATGAGTTTCCTTTCTTGAGGGATACATTGGTGGTTGGCTGAAGCCTATTGCTTATGGAGCTACTGATGATGCAGACATGCTTAGGAGAGCACGCTATTTTTGAATAGTTTTTATCATGCCTAATTTTTAGAATTAAGCTATCTACATGGGCTTAAATTACTCTTCAAGAGCTTCGTTTTGATATATGGTACGTCTCATTTGGAAGTTATGGCAGATTTGGTCTAGCAGTGTCTGTTTACACAGCAAGCTATCTACTTTGTTTTGAGATTATATGTTGAAGACTTTATGGCTCCATATGCTTCTGAAGTACTCCAAATCATATATATAGTTGGGGCTTACTTCCGTTCTTCAATTTCAGCTCATGTACTTGGTCATACTTCATTCATTTCCCATTTGTAAAGCTATAAAAAACAGAGTAGTACTCCATTCTATCCATCTTTTTCTAGTTATTTCCAGGTTTGTTTTTTAGGGCAAAAACTTTCAGGAAGGGATGGATTGTAAGAAGCTGGGAATAAGGATTTAGTGTAAATAACATTGATATTATGCCATGTCACACTGACATTGGTATAAAAGGAGAGGACATGTAATTTTACACATCTTTTTGACACATTAATACAATTATAGTCTTTCTCTCCCGTCTTGCTCACAACTTCTATGGCTTCTCCCTCTTTCCTGTCTTTCTTTCTCTAAATCTAGTCTTTCTCTCTCCTCGTCACTCTTCTTCTCTTTCTTCCTGCAGTCTTTCTCTCTTCTGCAGTCTTCTCTCTCCTCTTTCTCTCTCCCTAGTTCTCTCTCTGACAGTAACCTCTCCATCAATTGCTTCTAGTTGACAAGGAGATCATGAAAGTCAAGATAAGCAGTAGGGAATTCTGGCACCAAGGAGTACTCTGAGAGGGATAAAGGACACATTGCCCCAAAGTGTAAACTCTCCCACGTAACTGGAAAAGCCATGACTTCGGAAGGAGGATTGGGAAAAGATGCTGCCATCACCACGAATGGGTAATCGGGCATAAACGCTAATTCGACACTCTGAAACCAGATACCATTTAAGCATGGTCATCATTAGGAAGAAGTCACACTTCACATCACGCATAACTTGAAAGGTAGTTGAAAAGGTTTAATAGCCATGAATTGCGGCGAATAGATTGAGTATCTATTGGTTTTTGCAGTAATTAAGCCAAGTATTAGATTCGAACTTTCGCAAATGCATCATAGATTGCTGGTATACACAAATATTCCGTATAGGTCAATTGCATCTTGTAGACCGTTGGTGCAAATTAACTCACATTTACAATGAACTCATGCACACTCATACTTAAATACTTAGGTCATGCCTTATGAATTGCATAAGTGTACTAGAAGGAATTTTTATGAATGGGGATCTGCATCATATCATCAACTCAGCAAAAACTTGCATGGCATCATGGATAGCCTCGATTGCACCATATAATGGGGATGCATCTAAAATGGTAGATTTAAGATGCGCATGCGAAATGTTAAGCTTAAATGCAAGGATCGATTTGGTAAATGAAATCTTGCATGATAAGTGAAGCCAAAATTTAGTTTGACTCAAGTAGGACTTTAGTCGCAAATAGGTCAAGTTGTCCTTATTACGACCATATTTTAACCTAGAGTCAATACGCTCCTTGGTCTCTATCCCAATAACTAGTTGCGATGGGTCTTGAACACTCTTGGGTATATCATTTTCAAAATATGATACATCTCAAAGCTAACACAAGCTAACTCAAATGGCGTATCCATAAGAACAACGACCATTCGCCATGTTGCATTCGATGTTTGAAACTATTTAAGGACTGTAAATGGGACTAGTTTATGCTTGACTTGCAAGAGGAATGAACACAAGTTCCTACTATCTTGAGGGAAGGAAACCCTAGGGTAAACTTAGAACCCCAAAAAACTCTAAGGTAGGAAAATGGTTACCAACTGATCAATTGAAATCCTAGACCAGGACCTTAAGAAAAGAACCAAAGGTTAGTAACTTGGGGAAGCTACCATCTGAAACTATAACATAATTGCTCACCCCTATTACATAAAAGTGAGGTCGAAAAGAGGGTATTCCTTGTCCCTCAAAGGATAATGGGAGGTGACGCCCAAGCAAGAAGACCCAAGAAGGATAATGCTAGGCGTTCAAAGATGGAAGCTCCACCTTAGTCGATGTCCTAAGCACTTGCCTTCATTGTTGTTTGTACTTGTAAATCGAGATTCAATGTCAGTGAAAGGAATGTATGACCCAAGCACACAAAATAAATTTGAATAACGAATCAGGTTGAATTCATGGAGGGTGCACCAAGCTGCCCCCAACTGGCTGCCAACCCTAGCCAAGGGGTTCCCAATAACCATGACTGGAACGTGGACCAAACCCACCACAAGAGGTCTCTCCGTGGGTTAGTTTCATTGTAGGAGGACGCTTGGATGCGATCGGGGGCTCTGGCTATAAATTCCCTACCTCTTGGTCCTACTCAAATGATCTACATGACTCCAGATGGATTCTCGAGGCCTTGTTACTAGTGCAAGGGCAAAAACTTGGAAGAAATAAGATGCATCCTCATGGATTGCGAGAAACGTCCTTTTTGGACAAGATTTGAATCTCAACTAAAATGCTAATATAAAGTTTTCTCTCCAAGAACCTGTTTGAACTGTTTTCATGTCAGTGCCCTATGTTATGTGAAAGAACCATGTTCCCTAAAAGGATAATTAAGGAAGTTGATTTTAAATGTCACGCGCAAATATGATAGAACCTAACTAGATAACTAACAAATGCCTATTGAGGGAAGTGGGCAGGCCAAACCTCAATGGGTCCGCCGTCCTAGAAGAGTGAGAGGCTTCTTACAAGGTTCTGCAATCATACAATCTTTAGATAATAGTAAGCTAGAACCCAACTCATGCCATTTTAGCGCCCTACGAGTAGAGAGATTGAGCAATGCATTTCTCTCGTTTTCCATTCTCTTTGAACCAAGTAGGACATGGATGTGCTTCAGCTTCAGCATCTCTGTGTCCAGTAGGATGTCGAGGATCCGACGCTAGAATGTTGTTGGGAGACCTTAGCCAATAGGAACCGAGATTTCAAGGCAATCCTAGTGGCTTTGGCCATGAACGTTCCATTGCGAGGCAGACTTGGGAAACCTTAGATGACAAACCTCGGAACATCCTATGGGAGTGCCGGGAAGCAACACTTAGATTCGTTTCTCAATGGACCGCTAAAAATGTGCTTAGAGAGTAGCACATTATAGTTGGTATCAAAGCCAACCAATGAATAAAACAATCCCGATTGGAATAATTTGGGAAGAGAGAAGTGATGTTTTTCACTAGTAAAATATTTTTTGTGTTACTTATTTGTGGATTGTTGCCACTTCCTGATTGATGAGGCATGGAGCAGGTTCCTCGTATTTCACATCATGTTCAAGATGGCTTTGAACTCTTTAAGTTATCATCGACGATCCAATATGATGGGGATCCTGGATCAAATCTACAACCCTTCATTGCTGTATGTGGAAAGGCATTGGACTTGGAGCATGGGATATTGCTACATAGATGCCAATCGACTTGCCTATCTTCAAAACAATCTGAAGAGACTAAAATGGTTGGAAGGCTTGAAGATTATCAAGTTATTCATCCTCCAAGAGACTCATGCAAATTCGATCCTACACATTGGATGTCAGCAAGTAGAACAAAATCGCTACCATTATGACAAGGTCGTCAAAGTTTTACCAACGGATAGAATTAAAGTAATGGGGCAAAACAAACATCATGGCTATTAAAAACAGGGACTTCCCAAACTTCCCGTGACTTACTACTTCTTGAGAATCCATTCTCCCAATCCATATTACTATTATGTCCCTGTAGTTGAATCCAATAGGGAGTTATTAACCTAGCATTGATGTAACTTTTAAAAAGAAAATCATCCGAGTCAATCTCAATTCATTCCCAAATAATTGTCCTTGAGGCTCATGCTTCTTTATGGATAAATAAAAATTTTAGGTTCATTTGATTTGTTGTATAGTATTAATGAAAAATAAATTGCGCATTGAGATAAGTTGTGAAGTGATGTGTAAATGCAATCTTAACGCGAGGGTTTTAATTGAAAACCAGATACAACCCCAAGTGTAGAACCAAGGTCTTATTTCTGCCCTAAACCCAATAGAGGCACAAGAGAAGAAGTTTCTTGTCAAACAGATTAAACCACTAGAATTGATGGAAAAGGGATGTTCGTTGAAGCTGATGCTGAAGTGTGGATTGAATCCATGGAGGATTACTTTATCATAGCAAGAACAACACTTGTAAACTAGGCTATGATTGCCAAGTTCAAGCTTACCGGTGAAGCTTGGCTTTGATGGAAGCAATGTTATAAAGACCAAACAACCCCATTGAAAGCACAATAACTTGGGATAAACTAAAGGAAGCAGTGAAGGAAAGGTACATGCCACCTGCATACAGAACTTAGAATATGAATGAGTTCTTCAAGTTGAAATAATTGGGCCTATGTTTGGAGGTGTACTACTCGAGATTTGTCTCCTTATTTAAATACAGCCCAACAATGAGTATTTCCCAACAGGTCTCGAAGTTCTATGATGGGTTGAACCCACCAATGAACACTCAGTTGGAATCAATGCGTCCTTTGGATTTGTAAGATGCATTGATAAGAGCACAATCTATTGCCCAAGAAGTCCATCCGAAGCCCAAGAATAATAGACCTTGGTCTTACAAAGACCAAAATCCAGGAATGTTGAAAGCTCAATTCAAAAGGGCACAAGGACAGAGTCAAGGCCAACGGAAGAAGGCGAGGGCAAATACAATTAGTGACTTTGTCCCCACTCAAAGAAGTGATCAAATCCTGCATTGTTTTCACTAAAATTAACCTGGAAACACCATATTAGAGATTTTGGAAATTTCCCAAGTCCCACTATGAATGAATGTCTTACTTTTGTGAATGAAAGAGAGCGCTATGTTTATGTTTATCTTTAAAGGGCACTTTGTATGTTACAAATATGAGATCACACATCTTGAGAGCTTAAATGATGAATGTAAGCTATGTGGATGTTACGAGATTTGGATTTCACCTCTATCTTTTCTAGCATACTAACAAAATATGATGTTGTATGGTGGTGGAAACATCAAGGAGGCTTAACTAGTATATACCTAGGAAATTTCCAAGTTTAATGTAAGAATACAAAGGTTTGATGGAGTGGAGAGAGAATTTAGAATACAAGAGCCTTAAACATTGTATGAAAATATGTTATCATGGCCAAAATTTATAATGTTATGGATTTGAAGATATTATAATACGAGTTTTTTCTTTTAGATATAGCATCATTTAAAGTGACATGTATAAGTTTCATGAACTAGGACCTTAAAAGAGTCACCACTATAACTGGGTGTGGTTTAATAACTTGATCTAATACCATATCATAATAAGTTTGGATAACCTATGATGTGATGGTTCTTTTTTTGTGTAAACCAATAGACACAAGTATGTCAAATAATTACTCACCCCATTTACATTTTTTGTATGTATATGCATGATATATAGATATCTTTTATTCAAAATTTCTATCTATCTTGACAATATATGGACAAGATGGATATTGACTTTGGCCAAAATTAACTAGCTTCACACTTTGACTAGCTAAATGAATTTTCATATCATAAAATAGAGATTTATATACCAAGCTAAAAGTTTATGATTTTTCTAAGACTAAAGATTAACCTTTGACCAATGGTTTGTGTTTCCAAAGAAATAGACATAAATTTTAATATCAATTAAGACTTACTTGTTAGCTAAGACATAAAGTACAAAATTGGACTTAAACCACTTTATAAGAAATTTCAACACAAATAACTAATGTTATTGAAAGAATAAAAACATTAAGTAGATTCTCTCATTGATATTGGTGATGTTTAAAAACACCAAGGTAACTACACAAAACATTTTAAATTTTTAACAAGCATGTATTTTATAGCCATGCAAAATCCCTTAATGTAAGGGATATATTTACTATGGAAGTCAAAATTAGTCCATATAAAGTCACTGCCTTGTTGCATCATGTATATTAGAAAAGTACAACTTTTGTAGATAGTTGCACTACCATTTATAAAAGGTTTGTGATATCCTAACTCATGAGCAAGTTACATTACTTCCATATCTTTCAAAGTAGAGACTAAAGGAGTCTGCTTCAACATGGATAATTGTGAGTTGTTCAATGTAAGTGATAGACGATGTGAGGCATTTGTTGAGTATTCTTGTATAGTAGATGGTTATAAAGTACAAAATAGGATTTAAACCACTTTATAAGAAATTTCAACACAATTAATTAATGTTATTGAAAGAATAAAAAACATCAAGTAGATTCTCTCATTGATATTGGTGGTGTTTAGAAATGCAAAGGTAAGTACATAAACACTTTAAATTTCTAACAAGCATATATTTCATAGCCATATAGAATCCTTTAATATAAGGGATATATTTATTATGAAATTCAAAATTAGTCCATATAGAGTTAGTGCCTTCTTGTTACATCATGTATATTGAAAAAATACAAAATTTGTAGATTTTGTATAAAACATTTAGCTACACTACCATTTATGAAATGTTTGTAATATCCTAACTCATGAGCAAGTTGCATTGCTTCCATATATTTCAAAGTAGAGACTAAAGGAGTCTACTTCAACATGGATAATTGTGAGCTGTTCAATGTAAGAAATGGATGACGTGAGGCATTCGTTGAGGATGTTTGTATAATAGATGGTCTCTTGAAGCAAGAAGTAATTGAAGGTTGAACATATATACCATCTTTATCAATCATGGTCTCGTGCGGTGCAGATGATGAAGATGAAATACCATCATTCTCTGCTCTAGTCCATTCATCAATGACAACCTTGAATTGAGCATACAATTCATGTCCATATTGAACTGGATCCTGTCCATATCGATCAAACTTGATGACTTCACGTGCATCATGGTATTTGCTTAAGCGAGTCAAGTATGGTAGAAGTTCTTTGATCAAGATAGAGTCTTCACGATCAATATCAAATGTTTTTGGATAAATGCAATTCTCAACAGGATTTGGACATCCTTTGTAAGGACTATCATCTATGAGAATAGTCTTGGTATGCTGACAAACATCTCCATATTGATCCCATACATACTTCAGAGGCTTGAGAATTGCTTCTACTCCCATCTTATCTGGCCTATATATGATTTTGAGTCGATGTCTATGACATTGTTCTTGGCCCCAAATCATGAATAAAGGATACTTCCTTTTTGCATGGATCTCCAAGCACTTAATAACTGCCATGACATTCTTATGTAAAGCTGTTAACCAAACTCCCACTTGGAATCTTACAAATAAGGCTTCAAGAAACTCCATACATTGACCATTGAGATCAAGTATTACACATAATTTTGTTGGATTTCTTATCAAGGAAACATCAATCACATCATTGTGCTCTACTGTGTTGAATTTGTTAGATATCCAACCATAGATGTCTTAGTTGAAGTTACAAAGAAGAAAAAGAAGCACATTAGATTCATTTGCTTCCTCATTATTCTACCTAATGTTTGAGCTATAAACTGGCATAGAACACTAAAGCAATTTAACTTCACATTGATAAATACATAAATAGGTACTACTTAAAAAATGATGTCTTAAGAAAAGAGACATTTGACCATGTGGTCAAATCTAATCAAAAGTAATATCATGAGGTGAAAAAAATATATATGACGATTTATTTGAAGTAAAATCTATTCTAATAAAGTCATTTTTCCATGCCTACTTTTTATCGCTAGTTATAAGTATACTTGAGATACTAATAATAGATTCTTGTAATTAGTTGCACAAATTATGTTATCATTATAATATTTAACATACTCAGTTTTTAAAAAGGGCTTCAAAATGGTATGTACAAAGAAGGTGTTTATTAGTCCTAATTATGAAAAGAAAATTTAAACATGATACTTTTGACCATGTGACCAAAACTATGTCACATATAAGTGACACATGACAATTTAATTGAGATAAGTTATACTCTATTTGAATAAGTTTTCATAGTTTCTTCTTAAGGACTAACCATTCTAATTTTGAACTAGTTATATCCCATAGATATTTAAACTCACGAATTGTAACAAGGATTTTACCTTAATATTCCATGTACACATCTCAAAAGATACATTGGAGAGAAATCTTTGTTGCAATATTTATTACTAAGGTAAAACTCCTTTGGGAGGTGCAATGAATCTTTTTTGGGGTGTGCAATATATTGTTGGCTTTCTTATCCTAAGGTACATGCATAGACATACACTAGTGATGTAGTGAAAGAGGCTATAAGAGATAAGAGATTTGACCATGTGGACAAATCTAACAAAACTAGCATGACAAGATCATAACACAACACATATAAGAGTTTAATTGCAATAAGATCTAAAATAGACTTAAGTAAATTTTGCATAGCTAGCTCAAACTTTTCATTATGATAAGTATTCTTACCCACTAGACTAGAATTAAACAGTTATCCTTACAAAGGATGATAAATTTTAATGAGCTATTTAATACAGATTTGGTAAAATATTTACTTAAATAGATTTTTTAAACTAAACATGCTTGGTACCTTTTATAAAAAATTAAAAAACCAAAGACATAATTAATATCATCAAAGTAAGAAAATGTTGCAAATGCTAATGGAAGTAACTTCTCAAGAAAAAAATCAAAATTAGATCAGTGTGTCTTCCTTGATGAAAGAAGAAGGAACGGAGTTTAAACACCTGAAGTAGCCCTTAATTTCTCTTTCATAATTAGACTTGCTATATCTTGGCTTGATTCTTCTATGCCCTCAGGTGGTACTTCAAGAACTTCAACTTCACTAGGAGGAACCTCTTGGGAGTTTGAAATTTTTTTGGCACTCTGATGGACTCTCCACAATTGTGCTTCAACCTCTCTTTTCTCTTGAGTGTTACAAACCATTGCAATAGTCTTTATATGATTTACCAATGCCACCTTAGATACAAGTCTACTTGCATATACATCAAATACAACCTCATGAGCATCATTGAATGCTTTGATTATAGTTTCCATAACTTTCATTTTCTTTCTCAAAACGGCCTTTGCAATCCTTTGTTCTTCTTCAAGATCTTCATCATTGCACTCCTTGTCCAAGCCTTCAAAGTCCAAAATGGAAGGCTTGTTGACATTGTTTATATATCGCTTAAAATTGATGAAGATTTTCTCCATGGTCACTAATGTCAAAACCACAAAAGAATCTATAGATCCAAAAGCAAATGTTCTATCCATTGGTAGGAAGTCAACACTACCAACTAGCATGTGATACTTGCAAGAAATGCTTTCAAGAGCATTTTCCAAAGCTGCCATTTGCTTTTGATCAAGAAATGATAACAACATGAATTGTTTAGGTTCACATGTCATTTGTAGTAGAGTGGATACAACCTTTCCAAACTTTACAGAGTCCCTTTTCATTCCCTCAACCCCATGTGCTACATCTAGAATAACAACCCTAATGGTAATTGGATCTTTGTAAACATTATGTATAAGATCAAAGGTTTCTAGATTGCATCCGATAACATATACACGCCAAGGGGAAGTAGTGGAGGATTGGAGAGGATTTTAGTTTTTTCCAATTAGGAAGTTCACTATATCTTTTGCTCCATTTGGTAGGGACCCTACATCAGTTCCATGTGTGAGCTTCTTTGATACCCAGTCATTGCAAATGCCTAAAATCTTTGTGTAGACTTCATCATTGGTCTCTTATCCTCTATTTTCCACCAGCGACAGTGGCGAGGTGGGTTCTGAAAAATGGTATTTCCACCATTCCCTTGCTTAATTCAAAAGGAAAATATATATATATATATATCGGTCATGGGAGAAAAGGACTTCGGTCCCTGTCATGCCGACCTATTCTTCGAGAAAAGGTGGAGACACCCTCGGGAGTAGGAGAAAAATAAAAGAAAAAAAAAACAAGAAACGAAAAAAAAAAACTGTTATGGGAGAAAAGGAATTCGGTCCCTGTCATGCCGACCTATTCTTCGAGAAAAGGTGGAAATACCCTCGGGAGTAGGAGAAAAAGAAAAGAAAAAAATGAAAAAGAAAAAAAATCTGTTATGGGAGAAAATGAAAAAATTCCCTGTCATAGCAGGCCTCGTTCCAAGAAAAGGTGGTTAACTTTGGGCGGGAAGCTGGCTGTGGAAAAGGTGGAAACACCCAGCAGTCCAGAAAGTGGATTCATCAATTGACATCCCCAAGATCCAGTTCCGAAGCTGCCTCCCTTGGTACGCTGTGTCCTGTGCCTTTCTGCAGAGCGTTTGACAGTCCTCTAGCAGACGTCATGTTCCTATCTAACCCCATGTTCGATCTAATGGCTACCTCCCTGGGTACGCCTCTTCAACTACTGACAACGCGATCTTCATCGACAAACAATTGAGTGACGCGAGCTTTCATCCTAACCGGATGGGGAAGTGCGTATGGGTTGCCCTTTGTAACTATCAACCGAGTGTGAGATGGAGGGTGGGGTGAGTGACCAGTCTTTCCTTTTAAATCAAATGAGAGGTGAGATGTGTGAATGGAATGTTACACGCACGGGATGGGTCTTTCAATGCACAAAGCACAATTTGTTCTTGTGCACTGCACCATAAGGCTCCCTGGCCTTCCTTCTTGTACCGTATGCCAACACAGGGCGGGATGCATAGTTGCACCATCAAATGCGCACAAGGCATACAACCTTTGCACAAGTGACCGTGAGGATTACATCAATGGGTTTCAGGACATGGTTGCCCTCCTATATCTATCAACAGAGCGTGAGACAGAGGGTGGGCTGAGTGTGACTGGAGTTTCTTCAATCAATTATCGAGAGGTGAGATTGAGGGACGTTATGACCTTTGGAGTCAGGTACGTTCCCATTTCCCTATGCACCCACAGGCTGGGTTTTTACCGTCATCATAGGACATGTCACCCTGTTCTGTACACTACACTGTAAGGCTCCCTTGCCTTCCTCCTTGCACCTATGCCAGACGGGTTGGACGCACTAATGCACCATCAATTGTGCACCCAGCATACTCCCTCTACATCATCCCCCTTGTCGATTTCTAAACCGGGTATGAGATATGGGTTTCAATTATTATTCATCGAGTGATATTAGTAATGGGGTGAGTGACTGTTCTCTCATCCCATCTGAGTGTTGTAAGCTGAGTGACTCTCCTTCGTCAGCGACATCAACTCGATGCGATTCCTTCAACCAGCTACCTCCCTGGGTGTTTCCGCATGGTCCTTGCCACGAAGGACGTGTGTTGTGAAGATACCTTGGTACAGCCGACAACAACAAAAGACGTGCCATCAACAATCAACCTTGATTCTCTATAATATGGGCCAAGTTTTTCTAACCCTACACCTTCTGTTTCTCAGTGACGGTCATGTTTTAAGTGTGGGGACGTTAGTGGATAGTCTGTTGTGTGGTATTAGGTCCATGTTGCTCAGTCAACCCTATCCATTAAGGTTTTAAGTGTGGGGACGCGTCCCTGCGCATCTACATTGCATACCCCTCTACATATACCTCAAACTGCTAATGCCCCTATGCCATGACTTGCTTTTACCCTGATGGGGTCCCTTCCCCACCCACTCGTTCATTTTTCACCCACCCTTGAGGCTGTTCCCTTGCAGTTTTCCTTTATTCCTTGATTTTGTTGTCCTGCCAGGTGCACGCACACTACGTTCACCGCAATCCACTTCCAACCTTATAGCCATGTTCATCCCTTTGAAGTGACCATTTTTCCTTTTTACCCACCCCTGTTCCGGTGCACGGTTCTCGAGTTATTAATTTTTGAAGCATTTTGCGCATATTAGCCAGTTTTCCATGTGAACGCGCTTTGCTTGCTTCAGAACGGTGATCTGATGTCATAGCCCTGGCAACCACTTTTTCCTTGACATTTTTCCTTTTTACTCCGTGTCATTTCGATGCACGGTTTGTCTAATATTAATTTTGGCAGTTTCTCGAGACTTTTTCGTGTGTCTTTTTGTCATTTTTCCATGTGAACCTGCCCTGTTTGCATCGGAATTCCAATTTGATTTGATTGCCTTGTCCCCCATGTCTTTCCCCACCTTTTTTCTTTTTCCTCCAGCCTCTTTTGACTTTTGGATTTTTAATTATTAATTTTTAAATGTATTTTCGGGTGTATTTTTGGTGTTTTTTGCATGTGAACCCCTCTTACTTTCGCCGGAATTGCGTTCTAACATGACAACCCTATGCCACCCCTTCCTGTGGACATTTTTCCTTTTTACTGCATGTCATTCTGGCAAGTGGTTCGTCCAATATTAATTTCTGATTCCATTTTCGAGTCTGTTTTTTGGGTTTTTCCCATGTGAACGCTTATTATCTCAGTCGGAACCCTATTTTGACATGATAGGATTGTCGGGCACGTCTTTCTGCTCATTTTTCCTTCTTCTTGCACCTCATTCCGAGGCACGGATCTTTCGATATTAATGTTCGTTTGTGTTTTTGGACCCGTTTTTTGCATTTTTTTTGCATGTGAACGCCCTGTCTTTCCCCCGGAACTCCCATTGCATGTTTCCCCTATGTTCCGCCTACCATCTTGCCCACTTTTTGTTTTTATGACATTTTATTTGGATGCCCGGATTGTGAGATATTAATTTTTCTTTATTTTTACGTGTTTCGCGCAACTCGTCCCGCGCGTGAACGCACCCATTTTTGATTTTACGCGTCTCAACACGCCACGGTCGCGTCTGCGTGCCGCGTACTGACATCCTGGCACTCTTTCGATCCCGTCACGGTAAATTTTTTTACTCCGCACCGCGCACGCACGCAGGACAGGGGCACGCATTTCTTTTATTTTAATTTAATTAATTTAATTATTCATTTTAATTCACTTTTCTCCCCCCGCAGCCCTCACGGGCACCTTCCTCCCTCTCCATGGATTTTGTCTTGGTTACAAATGTAGGAGACCCTCTCACCTACGATGACACTATGTGCAAGGGTGATGTTACTCCTCGAAGAGGGCTATGCAGTCTTAGATTGACTCATTGCATAAGAATTTTATGTGAGACTTTCCTTGCCTAGTGGCGCGAAGGCTTTGCCTTGCAAGTGGGTGTACAAGTTAAAAAGTACCCTTGGCCACCCCAAGTCGGCATACAAGGCCAAATTCATTGCTAAGGATTTTAAGCAGGAACATGATGTTGACTTTGATGAAGTCTTTTCTCGCTTGTGGTCAAGATGACTATCATGCACTTAGTCATAGCTTTAGTTTTCCAGCTAACTTAGATCTTTATCAGTTGGATGTCAAGATGGCTTTCTTACATGATGGGGACTTGCATGAAAGATATACATGAAGAAACCTAAGGATTTTGTAGAGCCTAGTAAGAAACACCTAGTTTGCAGATTGAGGAAGAGTCTCTATGGTCTAAAGAAACCAGCTAGAGAATAGTACGTCAAGTTTGATGCTTTTATGCAGTCATATGTCGACAGTCATAGTGCTATGGATTCATGCTTGTATACAAAGAAAGCCCGTGATGGTTCATGATTGATTTTGGTACTCCATGTGGATGACATAGTTTAGGTAAGGAAAGCTCATGATGAGCTAGGTTCTCTTAAAGATTATCTGAAAAAGATATTTGAGATGAAAGATTTAGGATGGGCCTCTCATATACTTGGTATGTACATTACACACACGACAGGTCTCAGGAACACTCAGTCTATCATAGAAGGATTATATCCATAAAGTCCTTGAGTGCTTTCATATGCATGTTGTGAAGCCTATTGGCTATCCACCGCCTTACTATGTGAATGTATCATAGGATGATTGTCCACAAACAGATGAGGACAAGGCCGAGATAGCCAAACTTCCCTATGCATCTGTAGTTGGTAATCTTATGTATGCCATGACAGCCATCCGTCAAGATATTTCTTTTGTGGTTGATGTTGTGGCATGGTATATGGCTACAACTAGCAACATGCATTGGCATGCGATGAAAGGTATCATGAGGTACCTAAAGGGCATTGTTGATATGTGCATTTGTTATGACAAGTAGGATACAGGAGTCATGGGGATACACTGACTCTGATGATGCAAGACATGTAGATAGGAGGAAGTCCACTTTTCGCTATGTGCTCGAGGTGCTATTTCATAGATATCCAAGGTATAGAAATGCATGGCCCCTTCCACTAGAGAGGCCAAATATGTTGTAGCCCACTGAGGCTTGCAAGGACGCTATCTAGTTTGGTTGTTTACTTGTGGTTGACCTTTGCATGATAGATGTTATCCATATACTGCATTCAAATTCTTTGAATGCTATCTAGTTAGCCAAGAATCTGATATTCCATGTGATGAAAAAATACATTGAGGTGAGATATCACTTCATTCATGAGGTTGTTGAGGACAAGACTATTGATCTTGTTAAGATCTTGCCTAACCAAAATCCTGCAGACTTGCTCATGAAAAGTCTCTTGTGGAGTGTTTTTCCTTCCTTAGGAAAATGATGGCCATATGATGAGATAACGTATTTAAGTGGAAGGTTGTTGGGGGTTAAGATACCTCTGCCTACCTGCTCATGTATTACACACTAACAATATGCATGTGTGCACACGAGAGGTTCTATCAGCACCTATCACTATCACTTCATTCTTTATTCTTTCAGTGACATTTGAATAAAGGGAAGGCCAATCACATTGTGTGACCATTCGAGTTCTCACATTTGAAGCCTCTCTCTCTCTCTCTCTCTCTTACTCCTACTCCTTCCACCATAGCTCTTGATCCTACTCATGCTTCCACCTCAAAGCTCAACTTTCTTTAGTAGTATCCTATGTGGTCTAAAAAACATTAAACTCCCTTGAAATTAGTTGAAGGGGAAAGGTCTATAATCACCTTGACTTTAGAGAAGTTTGTGGCTATCCCATTCCTGGACATGATTGTCCTAAAATACAACCATGCTTCACTCAAATTGGCACTTTAGGGGGTTCAATGAGATTGTATTGTTGATACCATTCAAAGACAATTCACAAAATTTTCAAGTACTCTTTTTAGTTGGTTTCGATACACAGATCATTGACAATGACTTTTAACCATTTTCTAAGCATCTCCTTGAAGATGGCATATATGAGGCATTGGAAGGTAGCAAAAGCATTGGAGAGTCGAAATGGCATGACTATGTAGGAACCCCCCCGGTTTGGTGGTGAATGCAATCTTGTACTTATCATCCAGATGGAATTTCACTTGGTTATAGTTTCAAAAGCCATCCAAAAAATTGTAAACTTTCTTTCTTTCCACTCTCTCTAGCATGTGCTCCATATATGGTAACTAATAGTTATCTCTCTTGGTGGCTATGTTGACCTACTTATAGTTTACACAAACTCAAATCCTCCCATTCTTTTTCATGACTATGACTATGGATGACACCCAATCTATGTGCTCTATCTTGTAACTTGATCCTACCTTCAATAGATTATCAATGTCCTCCTTGACTATGTGTGCATGCTTAGGATTTATCGCGTATGGTCGTTGCTTGATTAGTACTTCTTCGGGGGTCATGGGAATATTGTGAGTCACTATGCTTGGATCTATTCTTGTCATCTCGTCCAAGGACCATGCAAACACATAAGCAAATTCCCTTAAGAGATTCATGAGATCATTCTCTTCCTCCTTTTGTTAGGTCATGCGCTCTATGCATGGTTGAGGCTTCTCCTCCTCTCTTACTAATTTGACCTCCTTAACCTTAGAGTCTATCCTTCAATGGGTTCATTTTCTTTCCCTTTCCATTTGGCTCCTATTAACACCATTATTCTATCACCCTTTTTGTACTTCATGAAGCACTTGGGTAGGTCCTAGGATTTCTTCTACCATTCAGCTTCTGATCACATATGAATAAGAGTTGTGTCATAAAATGTAAAAAAGAATCAAATTTTCTATTAAAAAGAGGATTACTACCATTTTTTGAGTTTCGAGTCTCAAGAATTAATTTTTTGGACTGTGCTCAGAACCTCTATTGGTCTTTGAATATTGGAAGTCATCATTTCTCAGTGTTGGCATGATTCTGCATCAATCCAATTCAAGTCGAACAACCCGGCCATCTCCATCCCAATCTTCTCCAAATTATTCCCACATGAACAACCCTCAAGAGTAGAGAGAAGGAGGAGAGGGAAATATTGATTTCACATCTCCATGTTTAAGCCACGGTCTTCAAAATCTGAGACTGACGATATGAAGTGCAAAAAATCTGGCAAGAGGCTCATGTAATTTGATTTTAGGCTTGTTTATATGCTCAATAGCCCCTCTCCTTTATCCATCATCATCACACCATCTTCTTTCATGGCACCCATTTTTTGTCATTTTTTGGAAAAAAATGCCCCCTCTCCTCTTTATGCTAATTGTTGGGAACCTTTGGGATAGCCCAAAGGGCACAACCCTTCACCTATTTGACGCTATTTTCACATTGCCTTTGGTTTCTTTGACCCTCCTCCTATCGAGCCTCTTGCAATTCAAACTTCCAACATCCGATCTTCAAATTTGAAAATTTCTCTCAACGTTCTCGTAGTCCTACATTGCTTTGAAATCATTCCACTTTATTCTAACACCTTAAAAAAATATGAAAAATCCAAGACCATTGCGAGATTTGTCATTCAAAGTGATTTTAAATTCCATGTTCTACCGCCACTTAAGGTTTTTGAATCCCCATCTGCTACTTCCATGGAGCTTTAATTTCTACTTCGAATTGACAAAATTTGACACATTCTGGCACTTGTCAGGTTGTGAAATCCCACTCTCAATTGCAACAAGCTCTCTGATTTTTTTTTGTAAATCTTTTATCATAATGAACAATGTGATTTTTCAAAGAATGATGAAGCTTGACAATACTTCTTAGAATTTCTAGCTCTGTTTACCTCATCCATTCATTCCATAGACTTTGGTTAGAGGGATTGGCTTATTTATCTCCTAGATTGGATCCATAGTTCATCTTCATTGTATAATGAAAAGTTTTGGATGTCTGATGGAATATACTATCACTCAATGATGATTGCCTCACTTATATCCAAACGGATCTCAAGTAGATCTATTAAATAGAAAGTTCAAATTTGTTAGATTAATTATTTTTAAAGTGTCTAAATCCTATTATGTACATAATAAGACATTACATTTGTCAAAATTGTTATATCTATGAACACCTGATTCAAGTAATCCCAACTCAAAGAGTCACTATCCTAGGTTTTTCTTGACACCATAACTATTATAAAGAAATTTATTTAGAGCTTCATTTCGAGTACAAAAATTGTAGCTCAACCTCCACTTTACAAAGCTATTGATGATTGCATACATGTCAAGTGCCATACATGGATGCCTTGATTACTAAGTGTTTATCCAAGTAGGGGATATCTCTTCAAGAATGGGGCAACCATGCAGTGTACAAGTACTTGCATACAAGTATCAAGATCCAAATGAGTGGGTGGTGGGAAAAGTTTCTCCTAGGCTGCATTGTGCACCCCTTCAAGGTCTTAAGTAGTAAGGGAGGGTCACCTCTCTTTTGGCTTACCACCTCACTTGGTATCAACCTTTTTTCTCGGTCAGAGTATATATAGAAAAAGAATTTAATTAAACAATGAGCATGAGATACATTGGAAAATAAGCATGCGCCCTTTGTATGAGATGCAAGGATTGAACAAGAGTTTGAGTCGGAGCTTACCTTAGTAGTCCAACGACTCACTAGCTACCACTTACCCTTTCACAATGCCTTATAATCCACTTGGGATCAATTCTAGATACACATGATTGGATAAATGTTACAGTTAGTGATAACCAATGGGAAGGAGTTAATATGATTCTTTCGAAAGTAAATGGGAAGCAAGTTTATTATTGATGTTCTATGGATAACATGCATGCAATGAAGGACTCTGCTAAGAGGGCAATGTGTATCCTTAATCTCTCCAACAAAGGAACTAGGTTCAACAAGTGGATTAAATGGGAGATTAAGACTGAATTGATATACATCTTTAGTGTTTGAAGTAGATGGATGAAGCATGATAGCACAATGATACCAACTTCTCCCTTAAGTCAAAATGGTTGAGTAAAGCACTCCAATGGGTACAATCAAATTTCATGGATAGATTTTTGTAAAATAGAGCTCAAAGATATTACTACTCCATATATAGGTGTTTCTGGCTCCAACACCATAGTATAACTCTTACAAATGCCCTAATGATTCCCTAAAAAGACTGGAATAAGTTTGAAGTAACCTACATGAAGTAGAATATCAATGGGACTTATTCATACCTCAAGATCTTGACTCCAATGAAAGCTTAAAGTGAAGCTCTTCTTCTTGGGCCTAAGCAAGTGATAAAAAAGCTCATTGAGAAATACTTTTTCAAATCGATTATATCTAGCTTTTGCAATTATAAGCTCTTCTTCTCAAGCCTAAGTAAGTGATGAAAAAGCTCATTGCATAATACCTTTTTGAATTTATTATATCTAAATTTTTTATAGAAAATTTTATGTACAATTTTAAGACATTAGGTGTACGTAATGCTAAAAAATGAATTATACAAGAATATTTAGTGTACATAGCTAGAAGAGTAGTAGGGGTGGGGTGCATGTCCTGCCACCAAATTTTTTCCCCTTTGTAACTATTGTTATTTGTGTTGAAAATTTTCTCTACAACCATTACTATTTGCATTGTTACTAGCATCGTTAGCTAATAGCAATGCTAATAGAGATAGATTTATTGCATCACTAGTAGTGATGTAAATAGTGATGATGGGAGCAATTCTTTTCACAAATAATTATGTCTCTTTAAGCATTGCTATTGGGTTTATATATTGTAGTGCTAATTTTATTTAGGCAATGTGTCCTAAAGAATATGCTTTAAAAAATGTACTTCTACTTAATTAAACATGATTTGAGAAGAGATGCAACATTCGATCCATGCTATGCAATCAAACAAGCAATTCTCCACACAAAAAGTTGGATGTACTAGAAAAATAGTACCTACCTTATCTACATTTTCTTGTGAGTCATGCAAAATGCAAACATAATTAATTGATTCGAGTAAATATTTAACCTCACCTCTCATCACTTGGTAAGGAAATATTGTATTCTAGTCCATCCACCCAAAATCTCACAATCACTCAAGAAAATAATGGTCCTCATGATATTGACCAAGAAAACAATCTATCTCACAACTTGCGGAGTCCTTCACGACCCTCAAACTCACCAAAATACCTTTCATACTCATTCAGAGATTCCTAACTCAGTGATAAATATCCCAATTTTTTTGTGTGTAAGAAATAGTGTGTGCTCAATAAAGGTGCTCTCACAAGTGCACGTGCAACTAAGACTTATTACATATAGTTGCACCAGGCATCATTAGTACTAGTGCTCAATGATGGTGTGAAACATGCATCAATCTAACCCATGGCATGGAAGTAATTGATAAAATTAGGAGATGATCCCCAAGTATAGTGCATTGGACAAGTGCAATGTGAAGTACTTGTGAGTCCATAATCCCTATGATGTGCAAGAGTTTTGGCATAAGAACATACTTGTCTCAAAAATGTTTAACAACTACTAGTAGACTTTAGTTCCAATCTATAAAAATAACTCCAATCTCGACCAAGCCTATCAAAGCATCAACTTCCTAAGGAAGGAAAAATGCTTTGCTAAGATACTTTTCGTGAATAGATTTGTAATATTTTGATCAATTGAGATATTGAAAGCTCAGTCAATTGTTCTCAATGACCTCTTTGATGAAGTGGTAATGCAGCTCAATGTATTTTGTCTTCGCATGGAACACTCAATTCTTAGCCAGCTAAATGAGACTCAAAGAATCTAAATGCAATGTAGGGACCACATCAATAATGCCAAAGTCTATCACTAGACAACCCAATTAGAGAGTCTCCTTGCAAGTCTTTGTGGCTACAACATACTCTTTCTCTATAGTAGTAGATAGAGTTGTGCCTTTTTATACCTTAGACATCCAAGAAACAATACCTCAAGCAAAGATAAAGATATAGTCAAAGGTAGACTTCTTATTATTTGTATGTCCCGCATAATCAAAGACATTGTATCCCACAACTCTCGTATCCTAGCTACCATAACAAATGCACATAGTTGTTGTGTTCCTTTAGGTACCTCATGATACCCTTAATGACATCCCAATGTCATTGACTAGTTATCGCTATATCGCATACCATAACTCCCACTACAAATGTTATGTCATGATAGGTGGCTATCATGGCATATATCAAGGTATCCACTACTATATGAATGCATAAGAAATCTTGGCTATCCTAGCATTTTGCTCATCAAAATCTGGATGACACATACTCTAGACAATTGGCTTGACTAACCTTCATGTAAAAAGATAAAGGAAAACCAATAGGCTTAACATCTTGGAGATGAAATTACTCAAGTACCTTCTAAATGTACTCTTGCCACATATAGAGGAGTCCCTTAGAGCGATTGTGCATTTTGCACATCCCAAGAATATGTGAGGCATGTCTCATGTCCTTCATCTCAAAGCTCTTCTTAGGCTAACCTTTCAAGGAATTGAACTCATCATGAGCACTTCTAGCAATCAATATATCATCCACATAGAGGATCAAAATCATAAGGCTGCCATTACGATCCTTCTTCATATATAAACATGGATCCATAACACTGTGGGAATATCCCTATGAATGAATAAATGCATCAAACTTGTGGTACCATTCTTTAGGTGCCTCAAGGCCATAAAGGCTCTTTCTCAATCTACACACTAGGTATTCCTTGCCATGTTTAGCAAAGCATTTAGGCTATTCCATGCAAATCTCATCATGCAAGTCCCCATGAAGAAAAGTCATCTTAATATCCATTTGATAGAGATCCAATTCAAGCTGAGCAACCAAAGCTATAACCAAGCCTAAGAAGGCAGTTGTCTTCATAACAAGAGAAAAGGCTTCATCAAAGTCCACACCATATTCCTACTTGAAGGCCTAGCAACCAATCCAATCTTACATCCTAGCTTAGGGTATCGAGGGTTACTTTTCAACTTATACACCCACTTGCATAGCAAAGAACACTTGGCACTAGGCAAAGGAACCAAATCCTATGTATAATTTTTCTGTAGTGAGTCATACTCTGATTGTATGGCCCTCACTCGAGAGTGACTATCACCTTTGTGCATGGCCTCATCATAAGAAAGAGGCTCACTAGCATTTGTCACCATAACATAATCCATAGAGAGCTCAAACCATGCGGGATATTGTCTTTCTCTACTAGACTGGCTATGGGGCATGTACATCCTCTTAAAAGCATTAGGGACCTCAGCCCCACTAAGGATACAATTGTTGTTGTTACAAGCTTCTAGCTCGCTACACAATAATAGGAGGTTCCTCCTAAAAGATCACCTTGTGTACCTCAACAACACACTCAGACTACTTATACATTTTCTCCTCATGGAAAACAACATCATGGCTATGGATAACCTTTCGAGCTTATGGATTCCATAAGTGATAGACCATCTTACCTACATCCCCATAACTAAGAAAGATACATTTTCTATACTTAGGATCTAGCTTATTGCACTTGTCCTTGTGTACATGGGCAAAAGCCTCACAACCAAAGACATGCAAATGAGTATATAAGGAAGGTTTTCTAGACCATACCTCCTGTGCAACCTAATAGTTAAGATCAATACATAAGGACCGATCTATCAACTGTATGGTAGTAGTAACTCCCATATCCCAAAAATGATGCTATAAGCCTACCTGGCTAAGCATACTAGGAACTTGCTCTTGAATTTTCCTATTCATGTGCTCACCACATTATTCTAGGGTGGGGTGTATGAGGTGGTCAACTAATGCTTACTACCCCTATCATCATAAAATTTCTCAAAGGCTTTAGAGACATACTACACCCCCATTATTTGACCTCAAATATTTTAGTTGATACTTAGGTTGGTTCTCAATCAAAGCAAGCCAATGCTAAAAAGTAGCCAAGACTTCCAATTTTTGCTTAATAGGATATGTCGAAACCTTAGGTGTATAGTCATCAATGAAAGTAACGAAATAAGTCGTCCCATCTAACGATTTGCAAGGCATGGAACCACACACAACCATATGAATGAGAGTGAATGGCTCACCCATGCATGTCATACCATACTTGTTATGTGTATTATATGTGAGCTTGCCATATAAACAATGATCACAAGACTCAAAGCACTTATACTCAAGGGGAAGAAGATACTGTAAACAAGTAAGCATTTGCATTTCTTTCAAGGACATGTTTCCAAGGTGACGATGCCATAGAGATACACGTGGAGCTGCAAATGCTGCCAAAACATGGGCAACTGACCAAGATACATGTCAAACTATATCCATTATCAAAACATGGTCAACTAACCCAGATAAAAGTAAGGAATAGAGAGTATTGGAATTAGCACCAAATGAATGGAAAGATTCCCATGGGTAATCTTCCATGAGGAATCACCAAAAGAAACTAGATGCCCTGCATCATCCAAACTACTAGCACGGTTCTTTGTGAGCGATGGTACATAACATATATCATAAAGAGTAAAAATGCAACATAAACCAAACTACAGCTAGATATCACCAATATCAACTATGTCCAATGCCAATCATTACCCAAACTAATGATTTAGCCAAATTGCGCGAATAGGAAGAAAAAGGAGTAATTTGAAATATTTCTAATCAAGTGTCTTGGGGTTTTACCCCCTTTTGAAGCCAATGAAACCATCAAATTTATGATTTGAGCATCAAATCATTGATTTTTCCAAGATCCCCTCCACAAAGAGCTCTTCCCCTTAGCCACAACCCTTTTTTGGGGACTCACGATGGGGAGGGAGGGTATTGAAGCCTTTGCTCAACAAAGGAATTGTCCTTGGGCCTCCTCTCTCTCTCTCTCTCAAGCTTAGCAACACGGGGGTAAAGAAAAATGACTTGTTACTACTCAGGGGGGGGGGAGGGAGAGAAGAGAATTATCCTACCCCTTGAAGGAAGGGGGGGGGGAATTTTATAGGGGGGAAGAAGGTATTATTGGGGCAGAAGGCATCATGGTAAGGAGGCCTTAGCTCCACTCTACGGCCTTAGTGCTCCTCGCCATGCAGCATAACAGGAGGGGTAGTGGGGGGAAGGGGTTGGAGGTGGCACACGTGTGCCCCTCCCCCCATCGCAATCATTGTCTTCGTGATCTTCAGCCTCCTCTGCCCGCCATGTCCACTTCTTTCCCCTCACCCACGTCGACTCCTAGTTAATCTCCCCCTCCCTCAGCCAGCTAGTGGCGCTAATAGTGGAGGCAACGTAAAAATTTTCATTTTGATTTGTTAAAAAAGGGGGAGGCTCCTCATAATGGCGATAGGATATTACATCCTTCCCCCCTGAAGGAATCGAGATGTCCTCATCTCGAAAGGAATTGGGGGTATTGTTGGTTGAGAGTACTCTCATCAATCCATGTGTCATCCTCTTCTAGATAGTCCTTCCACTAGATGAGATACTCTTTGAGGGTTCTACTCCTCAATCTTTTCCCTCAATTGTCTGGGATTCTATCTGGCCAAAGCTCAAGGACTCCTTGGCTTGGTGTTACAACTTAATGATCATTGAGTATATGGCTAGGATTGGATACATATTTCTTTAGTAGCCTACCATGGAATACATTGTGAACCTTTATGTTCTCCTTGATGAACAATCTGTAAATATCTAAAGCTTTATAGTTTGTCTTGACTAGAATGAGGTGTGCAACCTTAGTGAGCATGTCTACTATAACCATAATTGAAATTTTTCCTCCTTGAACTGAAGGTAATGTGACAACAAAGTCCATGCTGATAAATATCCACTTCATTTGGGGGGATGTCAAGAGGTTGCTGATTTCCAGACATCTTGACATGGTCTGTCTTAATGTGTTGGCAAGACAAACATTCTGTGTCATATTTGAGCACGTTTCCCTTAAGTCTTTCCCAATGGTAGCTCTTCCTTACGGTGTTGAGGGTCTTGACGTATCTAGGATGGCATGAAAAGGGGGAGTTATGTGCTTCCCAGAGTATTCTCTATTTGAGTTTCTTGCTTGAGGGTATGCACAATCTTGTCCTAAAATAGACAAGTCTCTCATTGAAAGAAAATTCTTGATAGTTGACCTTGAGTTTAGGGTCTTTGTCATTTTCCAAAATCTCCTTCATTATCTTTAGATATTCTAGGTCATGGCTAGCTTCCTCCTTTGCTAATTCAAGGATAGGGTTGCTAGGCATTGACAAAATGGTTGCCAATGATTCTACCATCAAGGGTTTCTTTGTAATAAGAGAGTTGAGGTCGCTTTTGCAACTTAAGGAATTGGTGACTACATTGTCTTTGCCAGGTCGACACCTGATCTCAAAGTCATATTTTTGCACAACCTCAATCCAATGACGTTGCCTCATATTGAGGTTAGTCTGGGTGAATATCCATTTAAGGCTCTTATGGTCAGTGACCAAAGAGAACTTGTTACCAAGAAAATAGTGTCGCCAAAGTTTGAGATCATGAATAACTGCTAGTAGCTCCATGTCATGGGTAGCATAATTCCTTTCATGGGTTTTCAACTTCCTCGAAGAATATGCTATAGGATGACCTTCTTGCATTAGTATACAGCCTAGTTCAAGTGAACTAGCATCCTTGACAACTTCAAATTCCTTGCTCAAGATAGGGAGTTTCAGAATTGGTGTTGTCACCAAGCTATGCTTGAGTTGATCAAAACTTGATTGTTCACCGGGGCGTCCACACTATGGAAACCTACTTTTTTAGCAAATTTGTGAGGGGTGTTGCGATTAAGGCATAGTCCTTAATGAAGATCATGTACCAACCTATTAATCCAAGAAATCTAGGCACTTCTTTAATAGTAGTTGGTGGAGGCTACTCTTGGACATCCTTGACCTTTGTAGAATCTATAGCGATTCCTTCATTTGATACAATAAATCCAATGTATTCAATTTGCCTCTTGAGGAAGGCACATTTTTTCTTCTTAGCATAGAGATTATGAGCCCTCATGGTCTCAAGGACAATGTGGACTTGGGATTCGTGCTCCCCCTCTTTCTTGGAATAAACCAAGGTATCATCAAAGAAGACAAGCACAAAATCATCAAGATATGGTCTAAAACTATCCTACATTAGCCTGTTAAAGGTGGCAGGGGAATAAGTCAATCCAAAAGACATTACTGTGAATTCAAAGTGACCATATATGGTGTTGAATGCCATCTTAGGAATATCCTCTTCTATGACATGAATCTGGTAGTACCATGGCCTCAAATCAATCTTGGAAAAGATTTTTTCTCCCTGCGATGTGTCAAGTAACTCGTTTATCCTTGGGATAAGATATTTATTCTTCATGGTTACTTGGTTTAGGCCTCTATATTCGATACAAACATAAAGTGTATCATCCTTCTCCTTTTGGAACAAGATTGGAGTCCCCCCAAGAGAACTGCTGAGGCGTATGTACCCTTGGTCCAATAGCTGTTTGAGTTGTTCCTTTAACTCAATAGCTTCAGGAATGGACATCTTGTAGGAGATTTTTGCGACTGGTGCAGCTCTTGGTATTAGCTTGATCTCATGATCCACTTCCCTAGATGGTGGTAATTCAATCAATTCTTATGGAAACACATCTGCATACTCTTTTAGCCATGATGGTTCCTTAATGGAGTCCTGTAGCTGTTCTCGATTGTTCAGCTTGATTAGATAGGCGGGTAATCCTATTCTTATTCCTTGAGCTATTTGCATTGCTTTAGCTAGTTTGGATCTTTGTTTACCTGCTTCTCCTTATGTAGTAACTAGCTCGCCCTTAGGATTCCGAAAGGAGACTTGTCCTTTCCCACAATGAATGTGAGCATCATTGCGGATTAGCCAATCCATCCCGAGTAGACAATCATGGATTCCTCAATTCATTACCTTGAACTTAACAGATGTGGGCTTATTTCCGAGTAGGAATTCCACCTTAGCAGTTTGTCTAGTGAAAGTGATTTCTCACCCATTTGCTAGTTCGACAAGCAAAGTGGGTGTAGCTACAGTGGCTATTTCCAACATTCTTACACAAGCTGGTGAAAAGAAAGAATGAGTGCCACCACAGTCAATTAGGGTTTTGAATTTCCTACATTGGTAATTTGATGGTGTTTGCTCAGGTGTTTGGATCATCGAAAATTAGTGGTTCAGGCCCTTTTTATGGAGAGCGGCATGAATGGATGCCCTCTCAATCTCAGCTTCCATGAATGTGTCTTCTTCTTCGTTGATTTCCTTAGTTGAGATATTGGAAGTTTTTCCCCTTCCCATTGCTGCACATCCGTAGCCACGAGTAGCTCGGCTTGGCCATTGACTTTTCCTTAGTGACGATCTCTGCCAAGTTTGGGACATTCCCTTTTGAAGTGTCCAAACTCCATATTCGGGATTTTGGGAATTTCCCATCAATATGGGAAAACCAAATCAAAATGGATTTCATGAATTTTGGGAATTTCATTAATTTGGAACTTGGTGCAATTAAACATATTACTGCTTAAGATTGTTTCCAAGAGATTGAAAAAAACTCAAAAAGGTGGTGTTAATAAACACCTTAGTTTTAATATCCTTGAAATATTCAAGGAAAATCTTCAGTCAATGGATTCTTGTAGACTTTCTTTAGCCTTCAATACAACCTTTGGGGAAACTTTAAATTTTTTGGGAGATTTTGTACATTTCTTCATCCAAGAGAAGACAATGCTATCTATTGTTTCCCATAGTTTAGGATCTTTTTTGTTGCACATCCAATATTTATCCCAACAATTAAAATACACCTCTGCATTTGTAGCATTTTGACGACTACAAACTGGTGCCCAATATTGTATACGTACCTTATTGAAGTTTTTGGAATGTCTAATTGTATCGACCTCACTTTGTGCAACACCAAGCCATATTGGATATACTAGATCTGAAGGTCTAACATGCACAAAGTCATCTTTCTTAACATCAAGCATTGGTTCAAATGCATGTTTGGGTCGTTTGCTCAAAGGACCACAATAGTGATCATTCAAATCTTCCAATCTAATGAAGTCATGTGCATTATCTACATCTATATTGGTTACATCACTTTGTATTCTTGGCCAAAAATCTATGAAAAATAAATCTTTTTGGACATTTGGAGTTTGAAAAGCGTAGATCATATGTTTCCAATAATCAATCACTGGTGTTATAAACTTTGTGAACTCTGCTTCAGGTCCTTGTACATTTGACTATCTTTTCCAATACTTCAAATAATCTTTATCTCGACTTACTACTTCTTGATGATCCTTAACGTACTCAAACATGGGCAGCAACATTGGAACACCCTTTGGAAAAGTAGGCTTTCCTGCAAGGTCTCTCTTCCATAATTCAATTCCACCTTCTCTTGGTAACCAGTCTCGGGACTTTGGATATATCTTGTATTGCATGACAGGTGTATCTTCTTGCATATAAGACTAAAATTGAAGAGGTTTTGAGTGACCAAAAAGTGTATCTTTCGAATCACACAAGTATCCCTCAATGTATCTCTTAAAGTCAGGCACATGTGTCAATAAGAAAGGTGTAGGACTAGTCATCTAGCATGATTGAAAATGTTGCATAAGATGAGGAAAAGTGAGGGTCATGCTCGTCCTTAGCTTCTCTGTGAAAATTTGCTAAACATTATATCGATGTCTTCATGTGTATGACCCACCATGAGAAACCCAAGCTGGATCATCTTGAATGTTCCTTGTGCAATAAGCAATGATAGATATGCAAAGAGATAGCGATTTTTGTTTTCTGACCCACAATTATCAAGTTGAAGTAGTAAGTTCTCTGGCAATTGTTTGAAATGATGATGGTCATCATGTGGTGTATTATCTTCCATGCATGATTTATTTTGTGCAACACCTTGATGGTGGTCTAGTGCTTTTTTCGAGTTGAGGGCATTTAGTAGCACAGAGGTTGATCTTGGCATTCCATGTACTTGTAGATCACCATTTGCATGCATGTGTAGTCGCTCCAAGTTCCTAAAGCACAATGACAATGAGGCAATTGTGAAGTTATGATCATGAGGCCATAGATTGAGTGACAAAAGTCCATATCTACCATCTCCATGTCCATGTGTAATCATGCTTGTTAAAGAAACTGGTAGTTGAGTAGATCTTTCAGTCTCTTTTGATCGAAGCCTTAACCTGGGGATAGTTGTCTTTTGCTGGTCCATTTTATCATGTATGATGCACAAGTTTTTATCTGGATCTAATGCTGAGGCCAAGCACCAACTGTAGTATATGTTTTGACAACTTTGTTGCTGTAGCATGTGACATTGATGCTTCTTTAGAAGCACATTTCACTCTTGAAGACACTTTGCTGCTGCAAGTTGCTCTTTGATCTCTGAGCAAATACTACATTTGGAGAACTCACTTGTCTTTACTAAGGTTACATGCTTGAACTCTGTGTTCCAAATACGATTGAAGGTGGACAAGGACATTTTCTTACATCCAATACCACTCAATGTTGTATTTACTTCTGCCCATATATCTACCTGCTTGTAATCATCTGGGATGACCAATTGTACCTCCCTTGATCGATCTTGCATTGTTCTAGTCTTGTGTGTCATTTGCTCTGCATTCTTCTTAACAAAGTCTCTAAGGATGGCTCTTCCCATCTCTGTGTGATCCCAAGCTGCTCTTATTACCCCCTTGTTTCCATGCATTGCCCTCCTCACGCCATGCTCAAATTGTGTTTTGTACCTATAAAAAGATGTCTTTGAGATCCCATGAATCTCATACCATGCCCTTCCACATACCACTTGTCCATTGAAGATAAAGCTGTACTTCATTGTTCCCAAGTAATCAATCCTGCATGATGATTCAAACTTGTCATAAACATAGTTTGTGCAGTCTTCAAATTGCAATTCCCAAAAGTATTTACGTAATTGTTGCATTGCTTCTCTATCAACAAACTGACAACACTTTTCTTGGCAACAATCAATCATGGAAACCTGTGAAATGGAGTCCATAGAAGTCCTCAAGTTTGCACCTTTAGGGGCAATAATTCGAGGCTTTCTATTGACCATACAATATGATCTCTTCTGAAGAAAAATTGATTTTTTTGCAGAAACATAATCTTCATTGGTATCTTCCATGTTTTTGGCACAAGCATTTGTAGAGACAAATTGCATGTATGATTGTTGTTGTAGTAGTGATGTTCCATCATCAAAGGTGACTTGTTTAATAGGCAATCTTTCCAAAGTGACACAGTGGAGGTTGTCATATATGTATGTTCCTGTGGTTTGATCAAGGGATTTATCTACCACCACACCAACATCCTCTTCTCCTAGCAATTCAAAGTTTATCACATCATATGGAAAATCCAATAATATAACCCATGTCCCAACACACACAGTGTTGCCTTCTATCCATAGCATCGCTCTATGTTCTCTCCAACTTTCACGAATGCTAAGCACATCAATATCCTCAAAAGGTAGGACAAGGTCTGATTCATAATCTTCTCCTCCGTTATGAATTGTTATTGAGTTTGAAACAACCACCACATCTTGCTTTCCCCATTTTGCAAAACCACCTACAGCTTCATGAACCTTCATTGCATCAATTGTTGGGAATGGCAAATACACTGCTGCATTTAAACAATCAATAGCCACTGAAATATATCCATCTTCAAGTGTTTCTCCATGGCATGTCTCATTTGGATGTATTGCATGCACTCTACCAGTGTAACAATCTCATGATCAACTAGCAAATTCACAGTTTCTCCAAAATAAAATTCGTTATTCATGATACCTGTACAAGTGAGAAAATAGAAGTTTTATCATTTGTATGTTGTCACCTCTTAGAAAGAAGAAAATAGTGATGAAATTGCTAAATACAATGAAGTATCAAATTTCATTGAAACAAAAAAAGTACTTAAACATTAGATAGAATGAGTCCAACCTCCATAATAGAAAGTATTAATGGAAACATCGTATAGAAAGAAGGGGATAGATTTGACCATATGGCCAAAAACAAACTTTCTCATGAACTGTACCGCCCTAAAGTAAATAAGAAAAGTTTCTTCTATTATTTTTAGTTGCCTTGATTTTACTTTATTTTATTAGCTACTCTTTGAGTAAGCAAAAACTTCCTTATGTGTTCTCATTGGGAAAAGATATAGCAGATGTTCAAAACTTGTACTATATCTATTCAACACGAGAACAATGATTAAAATTATTTATAATGTGTATAGGAAAAGATTTTGCCACCTGGTCAAAAATCTATTGTGTGTATTCCATACTATAGCAAATATAAAAAATATTTGTGATCCCCATAGGGGAAAACATAGTCAAATGATAGAAACCTTTGTTGTATGTATTAGCTCATTGTGGTCTCCATAGAAAAATATTTAGCCAAATGGTCAAAACTCAAGCCAAATACATATAACAAGGATAAAAGTTCAATGTGATCTTTATGGAAAAAGATTTAGCCAGATGGTCAAAACCTCTATTGCAACTATTTTACATAAGACTTAGGATTAAAATTCTTTGTGATATCCACAAGAAAAGATTTAGTCATATGGTCAAAACATGTATTTAACCTAGATGATAGCAAGAATAATAATTTTTTGTGATGGCCATATAACAAGATATAACCAAATGTTCAAAGCCTTTAGTGTATGTCAACAAGAATAAATAATTTCTATGATCTCCATTGGAAAATATTTAATCAAATGATCAAAACCTTTATTTCATGTATTCCACATGACAACAAGGATAAATATATTTTTGAGAAACTTTGACCTTATGCTTAAATGTTGAAACCACAACGACCTCTAAAGAATAGGAGATTTCATTTCCCATGACACAAAGTTATAAATATTGAGGAAATTTTATCATCAATTAGAAGCTATTTGAGAAGGAAATATAATTTTTATCATGGTTAAATATTTATAAATCTTATACTACCTACTTGTTGATAATAGTAAAATGTATCATATTACATTTTATTTTTAAGTTATACTATTTTAGTCTAAATCATGTTATATTAGTATATCGTACTATGTGCATATTACAAAATATATTATCAAAATATATATATTTTATTAATTTATTAATAATTAATAAATATAATTTGAATATATTAAATTATATTTTGTAAGATTATGTATATTTAATGTATCTAATATGTAATGTGTAATATCATTGAGGATTTTGAATCCACCTTAGTGATAGTTCGAGAGTAGAATCTCTAGTAGGGTAGGATAGAGAGTATGTAGGCAAAATCTCTAGCTATGGAAATAGGGGCAATATCCCAACGGTGGGTTCTTAAGGAGGGGCGAGGGGGAAGGAGCTGGTCTAGGAGAAATGCCCTTGGTAAGAGTTTGAGGGCAATGTCTTCCTCAGTGGAGGTTTGGGAGCAATACCCCCAGTCGGGGTTTCGGGATAGCGCCTGTTGTAGGGATTTGGGGGCAAAGCTCCCAATGGGGAGTTTAAGTGGTAGGGCCCTTGGTGGGGGTATGTGGGCAACACCCCTAGTAGGGGATTGGGGGTAGTGTCCCTGATGGGGTTTGGGGGCAATGCCCCTAGCGAGGGTCTGAGGGTTGTGCCCCCGGTGTGGGGGTTTGGGGGCAACGCCCCCAACGGGGGGTCCCGGGGGCAACGCCCCCTTGTGGGAGTCTAGGGCAATGCCTCCAGTGGGGGTTCAGGGACAATACCCCCGGTGGGGGTTTGGGGACAACACCCCCAACAGCGGGGTCCAAGGGCCGACGGTATAGCCATTACGTGATTTTTGAAAAAATCACGACTTGCAATCTTTAATAAAACTAAAAAATAGACACAAAAATAAGATCTAAATCTACTCGTATTCTATAATAAGTTATGGTTATTCGAATAGCGTGATACATTAAATGATTCGTTTCATGAGTCGGTCTTTACAACTAATCATGACGTTTTTCAAAATGAGTTTCTCTTCCCCTCCCTCTCTCTTTCACGCAACTCTCTAACCTAAGTGTGTTCTCTGTTGCGTTTTTACAGTTGCAGGTTTTGCATCTCTAATCCTTTGCGTTTTTATCTCTGCTCCTGTCGCCCCTCTCTTACTGCAGGTGTTGCAGCCCTATGACGGCTCTATCCCCCTCCTCTTCTTTGACTACTCTCCACTGTTTCATTTTCTCAAACTGAAACAAATTGTGCAGTGGAATTTCTAGTTTGAATCAGGGTATTATGACCAAAACTATGTGTGTCTTCAAATTAGAAATCTTGCTCTAAGGCTTCAGCAATTCAACAAGGCACTGAATGATCACCAGTCCACACCGTGCCTGCTCCTACTTCACGGGTGATTTTTGTTACGTTGGTACACAATACTGACCTACTAATTACAACAAGTTTTCAACTTTTCTCTACTTCATTTCTAATTTTGAGTTAAACTACATTGATTATGACCATTTCAATCCATACAATTACTACAAATCACACTACTACTCTTTTGTATGATTAGTATTGAATAATATTAAGATCAAACACCAAAAGCATTTTCTAAATAAGAATCATGTATGAAAACTAAATGCAATATGTATTTCTGTATATGTATTTCTGTAGCAATGAGATTAGGCACTCACTCTTGAGAATTCAATGTCTTCTTCTTCTTCTCGATTGCTTGACTGATCTCTTGGAGTGCTTATCTTTTTTGTTGTCCAACCACGACCTTGCAAGTGATAGCTTCACTCTACGTCAATATTGAAAACATGACTTCTTGCACTATTAAAAATACTCTTGTTATTGTGAATATGAAATATATGATTTGTGTAATGTTGAAAAAAGTCTCTTAGATGTGAATATGAAATAAATGGTTTGTGCAATGCTTTTATCAATGATGAGTGCTTTCAAAATACTAGCCTTTCTTTCTATTCTGTGATGCTACATACCTCAAGATTTTTCCTCAAGGCTAAACCTAGCCTTATATTTGTTGTATCATTCCGTAATATTAGAGCATTTTATCAAGTTCTTATACATTGTATTATACTTTACTATATAGAACTTTCCATTATACTATATTTTCATAGTAAAAGCATTACCATCAAATTTTATAGTTACACTCTTTATAATTTTGCAATAAGCATATGGCTATACAATACTTACAAATACTCAATATGATTTTGCCATAGGATATAATTTGATCTTCTAACAACAGATATCATGATCTTTCATCAGTTTATAGATTAGACCATATGGTCAAAAAAAAATTTGCAATATAAGAAGTACTTTTTGTTATTTTATTCAATACAATATGAGATTTGGCCATGAGGTCAAATCTTTTCTTATAATATAAGAAGTAATTTAGGTTCTTTTTTCCAATATACTATGAGATTTTGCCATGTGGCCAAATCTTCTCCTTAAGCTATCTCTTGGCCAAAATAAGGACTCTTGTAGTATCACAATATCTTGCAACCAATCAAGCACTTTGTTCATTTTACTACAAGAATGACATTTTGCCATTTGGTCAAATGCTTTCTTATATTATCAACCCTTGCTTACTTCCAAAAGAAAAGGCTAGTTTCTACTTAGAATTCCTTACTTTCTATAATTTGGCCATGTGGTCAAATCTTGTCATGCAACAAACAAACCACTTTTTTAGAATTTGATCCTAAAAAATTAAGACTAAATCTATGGTGGGTTCAATCACACAAATTTTGGGTATGTTAGATTTGGTTGTATGGAAAAATGTTCTAAGAAAAACATCTTCTATATCATCTCCGAAAAAGAAAGACCATGTTCTACTTGGAACTCCTTGGTTACCTACTATATTTATAGGAAGTTTCGCCATGTGGTCAAAACTTGTTGTGCAACAAACAAACCACTTTGTTTCCATAAACCATTTCTTTCATTACAATTTTTCATAACTTCCTATAAATATCATATTATTTTGCCACAAAGTAGCCACTTTTTCCATTCCACTACAAAATAAAAATTGGCCATATGGTCAAATCTTTCATTTTTTAATCAATGCTAGCATCCAAGAATCCTCCATTCTTGTTTTGTTCAGCTATATGATGAAATCTAATCTCATAAATCTTGCAAACCATGAGACCGCTTTTTCATTCCATTATAAAACAATATTTGGCTATATAGTCGAATCCAATTTCACAGCATGTTATAACAAATGAATCACTTTCTTCATATGGTTATGAAAGTAGATTTAGCCATATGGTTAAAACTAGTTTATAGAAATCATCTTATCTTGTAGGTTTCTCCATGAGGTCAAATCTCCACCTTTCAAGTGTTTTTCACTTTATCTTATATTGATATCTATGGGATTTGCTACATAGCTATATTTGTTTATATGTGAATCTTATATCACAATAAACTGCATCCTCTCTTTAACTAGCCTTTAAAAACCCTATGGTAAAAAACCATGGCAAAGTTTCTAATCTTATAGATAAGTCTTATGACTAAATAGGATTTGACCACATGGCTAAAACCAATGACAATGTTTCTACAATATAGCTCATTTGAAGAGAAACTTACATGTGCAGTAATTAAAATGTTAACTTTGGGCCAACTAGAATTGTGAGATTGCTACATAACCACATTGATATATAGGTGGATCTCATATTGGACTAAATCTCATTCTTTGATTAAATAGGATTTGACCACATGGCCAAAAATCTTAGCAAAGTTCCTAGAGTATGATTCTTGCATAGGAAACTTACATGGAGAATAAATCCAATATTAACTTAGGGACAAAATTATCCATGACATTTTCTACATAACCACAATGATTTTTCACTATATCTCATACCACACTCACACTCAACATTTCATTATCACTTGACCATTTGGTTAAGCCCATGGTCAAGTCTCACTATTAATAGAATTTGATCTTCTCCCATCGAAGTCCATGGCAAAGTTTTTACTATATGATTCTTGCAAGAGAAACATAATTAATGCTAACTTAGAGCCAGGATAATCCATGAGATTTCATACATTAGCACACATATTTATGGTTGGATCTTATACCACACTTAATCTCAAATTTTAATATTTCATTTTATGAAAGAGTCCCTTTGGAGTACATTTGTCTTGTATTTCGTAAAATCTTGTGTTGTTGTGTTTTCAATTTTCAACTTAGAACTCTTATTTTGAATTTTTAAAATCCACTTTTGTCTAACAATTTTTTTTCTTTGTAGAACTATTCAATGGCAAAGAAAGATAGCACATCCAAAAAGGAGACCCAAACCATTGATGGAGTTAGTGGTGGTTTTGTGTATCCATGGTATGTGGATGTTTATGATAGTCAAGGAAAAATGGCTGACAATGTTCTCTTATTCACTTTAAAGAGTGATATTGCATTTTTTCAACAAGATGGTGTCACAGAGAAGATAACATATGGATGTGTTGGGAAAGAGGGAATACCATGTAATCTTGTTAAGATCAAGGGGAAAAATGTAGTATACAAACTTGATCCTTTGTCATTTCACTTTTTCCGTATTAAAGAGGATGAAGAATACTCTTTGAAAACAATGGGATGGACCTTATTTGAGGAGGTAAAGGGCACAGAAGACATTATATTAGCATTCCAAGCTGTTCAAAATAGTGAGCTACTTTCCCTATCAAGAAAGTGTGATTGCCCCAACAAAAGAATGAAGCTCCAAGATAAACAAATAGACTTGAGATCTTCACCTTCTCCTCAAGAAGAAAATAATTCATGGAATCCCACAAGCTCAAAGTCAAAATCACCTCAACAAAGTTTCTTGTCACAAGCTCTTGTTGTTAGTATGGCTGCTAACACTACTAAGAATGATGCCACTTTACCTTCCATGTTAGAAGTTACACCTGCAAAGCCAATAATTTCTCTTGAGGTCAAGGGAGTAAATAGAACATTTGATTTTCCTGAAATAGTTAAGAAGAAGGGAAAGAAGGAAGAAACACGATTTCACATGTTTGAAAAATTCTTTCCATTTGGTCCAACAACACAATTTCCTATTTTCGTTGATAAGTGTTATGAGGCACCTCCTTTATATGCTTATAGGTCACTATGTTGGGATTATGTAGAGAAGCTAACCACGTCTTTCATAATGACTCCCATGAACCCAGCAATAGCAGCATATCTTATGCCTTTTGTACAAGACAATAATGAGAAGAGACCCATGCATCGTGATGAGGTGGATGCTAATAAGTTGGACACTTATAGTTATTGGATTATATCAGGGCTTCACTCAATTCATGCAGCAAAGATATATATTCAGAGTAATACTACACGTTGTCTAGCAACCAAGCATTTATACACCACAAGAAATGCTAGAATATTAGTTGATTGTCCTATGGATCAAAAGTAGCATCATAAGAAGTACAGTGCCACGCCAATGGGGGAAGGGATCAGGTGACCATGATTGTCAAGATCCCCAAGGAGGGAAGTACTTCTTCAGGTGATATCCATTGATCAGGAAGGGATCATCAGAGGCATCAATGGTCTGCACTTGGACAGGAGCCATTAGGGTTGACAGCAAGTACCTTATATGGGCCCATCCACCGCTGTTGGAGCTTGCCAGGAAACTTGCCAAATCGTGAATCATAGGCTAGGACCAAATCACCTTCCTTGAATTCCTTGTGCTTGATGAAGCTGTCATGGTAAGCCTTACGTCGAGCTTGCGTGGCTTCCATGCACTGTAGAGCCATCTTGTGAGTTTCGTCCAAACATTCCAAGTGCAAGAGACGGCGTTGCAGTGAATCATCGTCCCCCAAACTCTCTTTGATAGCCACTCGCAAAGAGGGCAATTCCAATTCAATAGGGAAAATAACTTCTGTACCATACACCAGCTGAAAAGGGGTCTATCTTGTAGCTGCTTTATGGGAGGTTCTGTATGCCCAGAAGGCCTCTGTAAGTGGATCATCCCAATTACGACGATGTGCGGCAATTGTTCTTGTCAGAATTGAGCAAAGGATGTGATTGGTGACTTTGACTTGGCCGTTGGCTCTAGGGTAATAAGGAGTGGACTTGCGATGGCGGATCTTATATAGCTCTGTCAACTCTTCCATGACTTTATTAATGAAATGAGTGCCTCTGTCACTTACCAGCTCTAGGGGACTGTCGAAACGGGTGATGATATTCTCGTACATGAACCAGGCCACGCTGTTACCATCGTTCCACTTTAGGGCTTTAGCTTCACACCACTTTGTGACATAATCCGTACATACCAAGATGTATCTGTTTTGTTTCCTTCGAGTGGGTGGATCGATTGGGCCGACGAAGTCGATGCCCCACTTCTCAAATGGCTTCAGAGGAAGGATAGGTTGCAATGGCATGGCAGTTGTTTTGGTGGGTTTTCCCATTCTCTGACAAGCATCACATCGCTTGCAGTAATCATAGGCATCCTTATGAATGGTCAGCCACCAGTATCCTGCTAGCAGAGCCTTTCTAGTTGTGGCTTCTCCTGCAAAGTGGCCTCCACATGGCTCGTCATGGCAAGCCTTCAGAACAATCCCAATCTCATCTCCTGCAACACATCTTCTGAGCACTTTATCTTTGCCCTTCTTGTACAGTGCGCCGCCTAATAGGGTGTAGGGAGCTGATTCTAACATAAGCTTCTTCCTTTCCTGACTAGAAATGCCAAGAGGGTACTGTTGGGTTGCCAGCAAATTGGCGACGTCTGCATACCAGGGGGTTACAGTTTCTACTAGGAATAGGGAAGCATCAGGGAGGTCTAGATCATCCTGCTCCTCATTTGCAGTCTGTGGGATATGTGACAGATGATCAACCAGAACATGGGAACGATCAGGCTTAGTAATCACCTCAAAGTCGAACTCCTGGAATAGAAGGAGCCATCTCATCATTCGTCCTTTCACGTCTGCTTTGTTCATCAGGAAGGACAGGGCCTCATGATCCACATAAAATTTAAAGTGGGTAGACAGTAGATAGTGGCGAAACGTCTCTAGGGCAAACACCATTGCCAAGCACTCCAGCTCTGTCTCACTGTGTAGTTTCGCTCTCTATCAGTGACTTTTCGGCTTGCGTAATAGATGGGTTGATCTAATTTTGAGGGGCCCTTTTGACATAGAACTGCACCTAAGCCTTCAACTGATGCATCAGTGTGTACATGAAACTCCTTCATCCAATCAGGAGGCTGCAGACTGGGTGCCTCTATCAGACACTGCTTCAGAGTGTTGAAGGCTGTGTCACAATCTTCCGTCCAAATAAACTCTGCATCTTTCCTCAGAAGCTTGTACAAGGAGGTTTCCTTTGTTGCAAAATGAGCTATGAACCTTCTGTAGTAACCCACATGGCCTAGGAATCCCCTCAACTGTTTGAGATTGGTGGGTGCTGTCAGAGCTGCAATCTTTTCGATCTTTGCAGGGTCTGTTGATATCCCTTATGCAAAGACAATGTGGCCCAACAGAACTCTAGAAGAGATCCCAAAGATGCATTTGTTGGGGTTGAGGGAAATCCCATACTCCCGGCATCGGTCAAAGCATTGTTCCAAATGTCTCTAGTGTTCACGGATCAAACTATAGTCACAGAAGTCATCCAGATATACCCCAATAAAGTCGTGTAGATGATTTTGGAATGCGGCCATCATGACTCACTGGAAGGTAGCAGGGGCATTGCAAAGCCCAAACGACATCACTCGGTAAGCATAGGTCCCCCATTCTATGGTGAAGGTTGTTTTGGATTGGTCTTCTTTTGCTATCTGCACTTGGTTATATCCGTTGAATCCATCCAGAAGGGAATAAAGCTCATGTCCTACCACTGTGTCCAACAGTTGGTTTGTGAAAGGGATAGGAAAGTGATCCTTCTTGGTCTTGGAGTTCAACTTGCGGAAATCCACACATATACGAAGCTTGCCATTCTTCTTGGATACAACCACGATGGGGGAGACCCATTCACTATTTGCCACTAGATAGATGAACTCGGCTTCCAGAAGCTTCAGCAGCTCTACTTTCACCAATGTGGAATAATTCGGATTTATTCGCTCTGTCGTTGCCATACTGGCTTGGCATCAGACTCCAAGTCAATATGTATTGTGGGATCAATCCCCTTTAGGTCTTTATAGGACCTCACAAACACGTCCAGATTCTCTTTCAACAAGTTGTATAAGGTTGACAACTCCTCTTCTGGTAGGCTTCTACCCACCTTCAAATGACATTCAGTGCCATCTGCATCCACAAAGGTTAACTGCCTTTCACCTTCTAGTTCACGGATGAAGGTCCCACGGACTGCTTCAGGATACAAATCCGACTCCTTAAAGGGGGTGGTGTCCTCTTCTAATGTCCCACTAGACCCAACTTCTTCTTTTGGTGGAGACTTAGGTTGCCCCTTGAGATGTTGAAATGGGATTAGAGCCATTTCGGGTTTGGTTTCGAGATTAGTTACCTCTTGGCTTGAAGACTCATCTTCTGATGACACGTCCAGGAACATCACATAACAGGGACCCTCTGATGCATGTTGGGTTTGTGGGACTGGTGCTTGTTGACACGATGCATCATCATCATCTTTTCTTGGCAAAGGTGGTTGAGGGCGGCATGAGCCACTACTGAAAGACGGCTTGTTCTTCTTTAACCATTTCTTATAAAGATTTTGCATATGAGAAAATCCATTTACCAGACCAAATGGTACAATCACCATTCTGTCCCACAACATGAGCTCGTCTGCTTCTGATGCTTCTGGAACTTCTTCTTCATATGTATCCTCTCCAGGTGGAATAGACTCTTCCGTCTTGCTTTCATAACCTTCTTCTTCCATATCATCTCCATCCTCTTCTATCTCTATCTCTATCTCTGTCTCTATCTCTGTAGGAGCTCTGTAAGAGAAGAACAGGTTCTCTGTTTCATCTTCTGCCTCTGTCTTTAGCTCTGCTATGGCCATGTAACAAGGAGAGCAGTACATCCATGCTTCTATCTCACTGTCAGAAGTGATTTCAGAAGTCATTCCTGGTTCAGGCAGGAAGTATTCACCCATTGTCAAGGGCTTTGCATCATTTGGGAGTCGGCTTACCGTACCCACTGTTAAGGCACGTGCCTCTATTTTCTTGGGAAGGATGTGTTTGACAGCATATTCGTTTGTTGATGTTCCATCTGTAGCCTCATTAGGGGAGTCAGAAGATAATTCCAAGGAGGTGGATCCATGTCCTTTTTGAGCACCATATAGCTTCAGCACCACTTTGTTGGGTCCTCTACCTAAGGTCAAGGTTCCTTTGAACCAATCCATCTTTGCTCTGGCTTCAAAAAGCCATAGTCTACCCAGTAATAGGGGGTAGGATATACCATAAGAGTTTGGCTTCACCACCAGATAGGTTAGCCAATAATCTTTTCCAGCCACTTTAGTCTTCACATATGGGAGAATGCCCAAAGGCTTGATTCTGCTCTGATCTGCCAGTTTGATGAGCCATTGGGTTGGTTGCACACCTTGTAGGCCTAGACCCTTCATTGTCACATCCATCATAATGTTCACTGATGAACCACCATCACTCGGTGCATTTGCAATAAAGCAACCTTTAATCCACACGCCAGTCTGTGGGGTACCAGGATCTAGGAAGGCGTCAGCCACATCCACTTCTTTTACAAGCTCTGGAGCTTTGTTGGACTTTGTTGCTGTTGAGGGAGCAATCCTTAAGCCACGTCTTCTTGTTAGTATACTTTTGAACCTTTTTCGACAACTGGGAGACAACATCAATAATTGTCAGAATGTGAGGTTTGGTTTAAAGATATCTAGATCTCTGACCAGATCATATTCCTTAATAGGATCCACTGGCTTCTCTAACCGGTTAGGGAATGGGGCAACACCCATTTTCATTTTCCTTTGTTCTTTCAACAAGGGCATCGTGGGGACTTCTTCTGCCACTCGTGGCACTTCCTCCTCTTCTATCTCCTGGACCTTTGGTCCTGTCTCTGAAATTGTCTCTGTGACTCTCTGTGGCACTGTAGTGCTTTGTACGGCACTGTAAGGCTCTGTTCTGTTCTTCTGGTGGAAGATTTAACTTTACTGTTCTGGCAGGAGGATTATTTTCTTTCTGGATAGGTGGTTCCTTCTTCTTTGCACGCGTGATGGCAGCAACTTCCAATTCCACTAAATTGTAGGTAGGCTCTTGGGCCTTGGCCGGATTATCAGTAGCACTGTTTTTTACTGGGGCTGGGCTTGGACAGTCTTTTGCAGTGTGGCCTTCTCCTTTGCATTGACTGCATAAGGGCTTGTAATCCACTGACCTTCTAGGATTTGGACAATTTGGTGAAATGTGTCCCTTTTCTCCGCATCTGTAACACTCCACTTCTGATCTCTGACCACCGCCAGACTGTCTTCCTCTGTAACTTTAAGAGGGAAACCTCCTTGGACCGAAATTAGGAACAAACTCTCTAGGCTTGGGTCCAATATCCTATGTTGTCATCTTGGATTCCATCAAGTTGAACCTCGCGTCTTCTTACTTTCTTCTCCTATCATGCATCTCCTTCAGAGAGCAAATATCCTCTGTATGGTTCTTCCGCAAACAGTAGGAACATAAAGCTCCAGGAATGGTTGGTTTTCGTGTACATTGATGACACTTACCACACCAAGTATTTGACCGCATCACATCTCTTCCTGCTCCTGCCACATTGGATATGCTAGCGGTATTCACTTTCAGCGTCAGTAGCTGCTCTATAATCACATCCATCAACTTCTTTTTTATATTTGCAACTGAGTTGGATAAATAATCCTTCAAGCTTTCTCCTCCTGAGATACTAGTAGTAGGGTTTTGAGGAGTCTCTGTAATCACTGCATAAACAGGTTGGGCTGGTGCAAAGGGGTCTCTATTCTGATTCTGATTCAGAGCTCTTGTTTGAACTGTTGGCTGTTGGCTCCAGTTGGTAGGGTTCCACTATTGCTGCTGATTTGGCATTGGGAAAATTGGTTGGGACCATTGTTGTTGTGATTGAACCATGATTTGAGGCATTGATTGTGGACACTGTGGATTTGGTGCATTGTACAGTGATACTCGGGGCATCTGTTGGTAGGGGTAGGGGACTGTCCCTAGGACTGCATTTGGTGGGTACATAATTCTTGGCATTAGAGGAGGTAGGACTCCTCTTCCTGGATTCATCGCCAATCTAGCTTCCACTTCATCGTACAGTCTTGCACCTTCTGTTGCAGCTTGCAGTGTGGCTGGTCTTTGGCAGCTCCACAAACTTATGGACTTCTAGTTGTAATCCTCTGAGAAACACCCCCTTCTGAATGCCATCATCTAAATTATGGTTAGTCCATCTCTTCAGGATGGATTCCATTTGTGAGACATAAGCTTCTACTCTTTCTCCAGAGGACTGACTTAAATTCATAAATTCCTCTCACATCCGCTCTTCAAAACCTTCACGCCTGAATTTAGTGAGGAAGGCCAACTTCAGGTCGTCCCATGTGCCAAAAGTTCTTGCTGCTTGTCTCTCATACCACTGAAACGCCGCGCCCTTGAAAGTGGCAGGGAATATTGCTAACCAATGCTCAAGGGTTTTGGCATTGTTAGCCACACATGCTACCATAAAATCTGCTACATGAAGATCGGGGTCTTCATTGTACTCTCCCTTAAAAACTGGCAATGGAACTATATTCACTGGCCTGTCATCAATATTTTCAGGACGGATCTGGCTTGGAAGTGGACCTCCAGCAGGAGGAGGAAGGGCTTGATTTGCCATTGGGACTTCTGTGAAGAGTTCCGCAAGGGCGTCAAAGGCGGCTTCTACTGCGAGCTCGTTCTCAGCTTTGATTTTTGCTTTCTCTCTTCTCACGTACCTCTGGACTCGTTCTAATGCTTGCCTCTTTATTGCGTCATTCATCAGGGGGTTGCCTCCACTATGTTGTTAGTGCTCCACAAAGGGATAACAGAAGACTTTAGTCTCTGGAGGACTCTCTTGCCAACATTTCTTCTACTTCTTCCTTTTCAACGACTCTGAATTCTGCTTTCATGCCACTGCACAGAGGAAGGTATTTGGTTCTAAAGGTGTCAAAATGCATATGTCTGAGCATTATGGTGGTGCCATCATCATAGTAATGCCAGCTTCTGATGGTTTCAACAGTGTATATTATAAAAAACACTGTCTACCAACTTCCAGTGGGTTGCCAATTGAACAAACAGAAGATTATCAGTGCACCAAGCATCCCATGTATCTTGCTGTTGAGCATCACAAACAAATTCCAACTCTTTTCCTTCTTATTTTTGTGAACCTCCACAAACCAAGACTCCTGAAGCTTCTTCACAATCTCCCATTTGATGATGTCTGGAAACTTCTCAATGAATGCCAAATCTTCCATAGATAGTCATTCTCTCTGTTTTTGCACTTAAGTTTGTTCCCAAACAGTTTGCCACCAAGATGCAAGTTTCTGCTGCTTCAACAGAAAGAGGAAACTGTCCACCACATAGAGCATGCATCATGATGGTGATATGTTTCCGCCATTGTGGGATGAACTTCTTGTGGAAAGTGGCTTTGATTATGAGAAATTCTAACTCTTCAGTGGAAGAAGGAACTTTAAAAACATCCATTGAATTCTTCTCTTCTTAGCAATGCCATTTCCTTCATTTTCAGCCTCTTCTGGTGCTTGTTGATGGTGGCAAGTTTCCCTGGCTACACACCAAAAACATGGAGCCCCAAGAGGAACACCAAGGAAAAGTGAATTCTCTTGCAAGAAAATCTATCTTGTAACATCAACAAGATTTTTTATTAGGGTTTATATGATCACAATGAAGAAAAGAACACCAAGCACAACAAATCTTCATGCAGCATCATATAGATCTCCCACAGATTTGATAGAATCAACCATATTCTTCAATATCTTCATAAAATCCATCAATAGAACAAAGAAAGCAAAGGAATACACCATCTTTGAATGGAAATACATCACATAGTATTCATCTTCAATGTCTTCATAGTTCTCTCTCTCAATCTCTCATATACAATTGCACTGTTTTGATAGAATTAACTATCTCTGACTCTCTCTCTCTCTCTCTATCAATAGTACATCATCTCCTCACTAAAATCACTCAATAATAACCCTCAATAATCCTTCTTAGGTCGTGGATACACATACCAAAGTATTCACCTCTTTCCAAGGCTAGAAAACTTTCCCAAGCTACACCTCATCCAACAGAACACATACAGAGGCATACAGAAGGTCTACAGAAGGTCAACAGAAGCTCAACAGAGAGTTACAGAAGGTCAACAGAAAGCATCAGAACCACATAACTCATACCAAAACCATTCCAAACCATCAAAAATCACTCAATAAGCTTTCAAACAATCTCAAACCCTATCAATCAATACTCCATCCTTCCATACAGAGAGAAAACATAACAAAATAGAAGCTCAACAGAAGCTATCAGGACCAAACAGAACCTATCAGAACATCATCAGAACTTCACATCTCTACTAATAAACATCATGAGCTTAATAAAACCATTCCAACCTATCCAAAACACTCTCAAACCACTTCCAAACCAATCAATCATTTCATAAAATCAACCATTCAACTCTCAAAAACAACAAAAATCAACCAAAAAATAGGTCATTTCAACACTCAACAACAACCAAATACACTCAAGTTGTTTGTCGTTTTTTGCTTGAAGAAGTGTTTTGTAGATACGGTTGTGTGGGTAAAGTAACTGTAGATTAGAGGAGAATTGGATGCTGATGAGGGACGCAACTTCTTTGCTCAATTGGATATCAAGTTGGCTTTGACATCAGCCTACAATCTTGAAGGAAATGGAAAGAGTGAGAGAGGTCATCAACCTATTCTCAAAGCTCTAGTAAAGTCTTGTAGAGGAAAGATCAAAGAATGGCCTAAAATGCTACCTTTTGCATTATGGGCTGACCGGACTACTCACAGCACAGTGACTCGCTATATGCTAGCTGAACTTATGCATGGACAACAACCAATTATGCCAATTGAAGAATCTATTCTCACATGGAGTTTTCTACCTTGGGAGGAAGGCATCAGTAGAGAAAAGTTGCTGACTTTGCGCATATGGCAGCTAGAAAGAAGGTCTGAAGATATTTAAGTAGCTATTGAGAAGCTACAGATAGCAAGACTAAAGAACAAAAGAAGATTTGATAAACAGCATCGACTTCGACCAAGAGAAATTCAAGAAAATGACTAGGTGCTTGTCTATGATAGCAGCCTAGACAATCAATACAGTGCTTCTAGGAAGATGGTAAAGCGTCAGTTTGGCCCATATGTGGTAAAGGTCGTTCATGACAATGCCACATATTCATTGGTTGAATTGGATGGAACAAGCATGAAGATACCCATAGCTGGAAAAAGAATCAAGCCCTTCAAATGAAGAGAAAGTTCAACATATAAGCTAGAAGACTTGAATATAATTCAAGAGCATGAAGACATAGAGGAAGAAGATGAAGACATTGACATGGAAGAAGATACTTCTTCTTACATTGCAAATCCGTAAGACTTTGGCACATGCCAGAGGATGTGCGGGTTAGGAGGGGGTGGATATCGTACCGCTATGCACACATAGTGTGAAAAAATCTAGAGTGTGGCTTCCTTTTAGATTTAGAGAGCCAATGCCACTTTAGGCATTATTGTTAGTTTCCATGGTTCAAAATATTAGAATTTTTTGGACAAGCTTTTAGTCAAATTTTTATATTCTAGATATGATCTCTTGTAAAAATCCATTACAACTATATATAACTTCTAGATTAGGATGACATGTAAAAGAAAGCATGTAGCTTTCAGCCAATTTGAGAGGATTTTATGTAAAAAGAGAGATTGACAAAATCATGCAACGTGCGATCGTTGTTTTCAGGTAGTGAACAACACTCCAAAGTGGGAGATGAAGAAGGAGTGATCTGGCCGAATTTTGGCCAAGTGTCTTGATTTTTAACCCTTCTTTCAGAGCTAATGGAGGCATCAGATTGGTGATCTGAGCAGCATAGAGGAAAGTATTATTTTGTACACGTTTTTGTCTATTAGAGTTATATTTCTCTTAATGTTGAAAGAAACTGACACACTTCATATTTGTTAGTATTCTTATTCATTTTCTATTTCTTTTTGGGAGTATTCTTCTATATCTTCAATTTCTTCAAATCCCTTCTCTTGCGTCTACTCCTCTCCCTGAATCTACACCATGTTGTCTCTTATCTTCAAGAACTTGGCTTGAAACCTTCAACCCTTCTCTTATCTCTACCATCTCTGGAGTAAAAGCTCTTGAACCCCCACACATTTTTCTCTTGCCAAACCACTGTGGTGACCTTTAACACTATGCGCTGTGACAACGTATGAGAGGTTAGGAAAACTATATAAGGAGATGTAAGTGGAGTCTCACCTTGCCCTACTTCTTAGAATTCTTCTTGTAAATTGTGAGAGAAGAGTGGAGGGTCGCATGTGTGCAAGCTGAGCACGGACTCTTGACGTGCTTGTCACGATGGTGGCATTCGGATATTGTAGAAGTTTCGAATTTTAACTCAAGGTTATCAAGATATGAGATTTTTGACCAATTGATTTTTTTCTTCAGTATTGGTATTTTAGAACTTTGTGTTAGTTTTGTGTGATGCTCTACCCATAATTAAACGTTTTTTAAATTTTTGAGCTACAAGAGGCATTTTTTGTTATTTGGTTTCATGTGTGGCTTATGGTTGCCAAATTATATTAAATTTTTGTTGTGTTGTGCATTCGAGAAATTCAATAATTCTCACCGACACTCTTTAACGTTGCGTTATCAAGTTGTGAGTGAGGCTTGCACTTCATTACAACTCACATAACAATGTCTCTCACAGCCCTAGTATCAATGTCATTTTGGCACCCTTAGTCAACACTACCCACTAAGGCACTTGGCCCCAATCTATTCTTCTAAAATATTTATACCCTTGTCTTGAGAACCAATCATAGTGATGTTTCATACTAATCGTATTCAGTTTAGTTTCATCAACTAGATTAAAATGTGATGCTAATAGGACAAACCCCTTTGCCTCATCTTGTGACATGCCTTCCCTTATTCTATTGTCATGTAAAGAATAAAGAATAAAGTGATAGTGATGGGCGACTACCACTTGTTGCAGTGTATAGGTGGGCGGGTAGTAAGTACAACTAAATATATGCGGCTAGAGTGATAGTGCAATGTGTACACATAAGTACAATAGGATGAGTAATAAATGTCATCTCATCCTACATGCATCATCTTCCTAATAAAGGCATAATGTTCCAGTAGGAGACTTTTAGTGAGCAATTCCGCAAGATACTTGGTAGTTGAGATCTTGACAAGCTCTATCTAATGTGTACACATAAGTACAATAGGATGAGGAATAAACATAATCTCATCCTACACACATCATCTTCCTAAGAAAGGCATAATGTTCCACTAGGAGACTTTTAGTGAGTAGATCAATGAGATACTAGTTACATCCAATTCCAAGTGCAGAATTGCTTAATACCAACCCACAATTGAAGTCTGAAATGCTTAACCCCCGTCCACCAAATCGGTGTCTCGTGTCTTATTGACAATAATGCATTGTATATCCTTTGGCAATTCAGGAAAAAAACTTCACAACAAAGCTTGTTGTATGGGTACATAAGAATCTTGTTAGATTGGATCAAAAATTCATTAGGTAGGTCTCATAGTCACAAGTTAAACCCCACTGCAAGGTCAAATAGATGTAAGATATTTATCCTAGGTTCTATAGCTTCTCCCCATCTCTCAGGGAAGACTTCTTATATATTGCTCTTGCCATACTTGTGATAGTTTATTATATACCCCTTTCAGGATGTTGAACTTTTGAAGAGAGTGTGGTTTTCCACTACAAGGATATGAGGGTATAGCGACGGCCATTTGCGACAAGAAATAGCGGCGTCGCTATTTGTGTCACATTTGCGACTCTAATAGTGATGCAACTAGTGATGGTACTCAGATGAAAAAAACGCAGGCAAAAACTGGAGCACGTTATTTTGCGCACATTCACAAAAGAGAGAGCGAAAGGGAGACCGAGAGGGAGAGTGAACATCTTGCATTTGAGAGGGAGAGAAAGAGAGAAAGAGGGAGAAAGAGGCTCTCACAGCTGTCGCTGCCGTTTGCGAAGAAGAGGAGGTGTACAGAGGGCGAAGAGGAGCCGCCGTCGCAAAGAGGAGCCGCCAAACCCTTCTTCAAGCCTTTACGGTGAGTGCATTCTCCATTCTTTCTTTGCTTTTGTTTTTTCTCTTTCTCTTTTACTTGTTTTTGGTATAATTCGTGTGTATTGAGAGAGGGAGAGGAAATGAGATAGAAAGAGAGGGAAAGGGAGGAAATGGGAGAGAGAGGGAGAGGGAGAGGGAGAGGGAGAGGGAGGGTGCATTCTCAAATTTTTCTTTGCTTTTGTGTTTTCTCTCTCTCTTTTACTTGTTTTTAGTATAATTCATGTGTATTGAGAGAGGGAGAGAAAATGAGAGAGAAAGAGAGGGAGAGGGAGAGGGAGAGGGAGGGAGAGGAAATGAGAGAGGGAGGGGGAGAGAAAGAGAAAGAGGGAGAGGGAGGGAGAGAGAAAGAGAGGGGGAGGGGGAGGGGGAGGGGGAGGGAGAGGGAGAGGAAATGAGAGAGGAAGAGAGAGAGAGAGAGAGGGAGGGAGAGGAAAACATTAAACATTATAGGGAAAGAGAGAAAGAGAGGGAGAGGGAGAGGGAGGGAGAGAGGAAATGAGAGAGGGAGAGGAAGAGAGAAAAAACATTAAACATAATAGGGAGAGGGAGAGGGAGGGAGAGGGAAACATTCAGCATAATAGGGAAAGAGAGAGGGAGAGGAATAGAAAAAAAACATTAAACATAATAGGGAAAGAGAGAAATGGAGGGAGAGGAAGAGGAAGAGAGAAAAGTAAATGAGAGAGGGAGAGGAGAGAGAAAAAACATTAAACATAATAGGGAAAGAGGGAAAGAGAGAAAGAGAGGGTGAGGGGGAGGGAGAAGAAATAAGGGAGGGAGAGGAAATGAGAGAGGGAGAGTAGAGAGAAAAAGAAATGAGAGAGGAAGAGGAGAGAGAAAAAAGAGAGAAAAAATATTAAACATAATAGGGAAAGAGAGAAAGAGAGGGAGAGGAAATGAGAGAGGAAGAGGAAGACAGAAAAGGAAATGAGAGAGGGAGAGGAGAGAGAAAAAACATTAAAAATAATAGGGAAAGAGAGAAAGAGAGGAAGAGGGTGAGGGATGGAGAAGAAATGAGAGAGGGAGAGGAAGAGAGCAAAAGAAAATGAGAGAGGGAGAGGAGAGAGAAAAAATGAGAGAAGGAGAGGAGATAGAAAAAACATTAAACCTAATAGAGAAAGAGAGAAAGAGAGGGGAGGGTGAGGGAAGGAGAGGAAATGAGAGAGGGAGAGGAAGAGAGAAAAGGAAATGAGAGAGGGAGAGGAGAGAGAAAAAACATTAAACATAATAGGAAAAGAGAGAAAGAGAGGGTGAAGGTGAGGGTGAGGGAGGGAGAGGAAATGAGAGAGAGATAGGAGAGGGAAAAAACATTAAACCTAATAGGGAAAGAGAGAAAGAGAGGGTGAGGGTGAGAAAGGGAGAGGAAATGAGAGAGGGAGAGGAAAAGAGAAAAGGAAATGAGAGAGGGAGAGGAGAGAGAAAAAACATTAGACCTGATAGGGAAAGAGAGAAAGAGAGGGTGAGGGTGAGGGAGGGAGAGGAAGAGAGAAAAGAAAACTGTTGTTATTTGTTGTTGTAGTAGTAGTAGTAGTGGTCGTGCTGGTGGTGGTGGTCGTGATCGTTAAAGAAAGTGAGAGAGGGGGAGGAAGAGAAAAAAGAAGAAGGAATGAGAGAGAGGGAATAAACATACATCATAATAAAGAAATAGAAAAAGAGAGAGAGATGGAAGGAGAGGAGATAATGAATGGATAAAAAACAAAGAGAAAGTGGTGGCAAGGTCCGGTGCAACACCACGAGATGGGAAACACTCCGACATATATACGTTAATTTGTGGGTGGGTGGGTGGAGACTTTACGTACGTTAATTTTTGCTAAGTTATAAGAGAAGAAAACCCTTCTCAAACAATTTAAGAGAGAAAAAAAGAATGATAACAAAAACAAATTATTTGTCGTAACGTAGACAAAATGGAAAACGATGAAGGTCTTGTTGTTCAAGATCGCGAGGCGTATCTTAATTAGCGTGTCCCATATCCTTGCTTCAATGCAAGCTGGCAATTAGGCGAAAACATTGATTGTCTATAGAACACGTATGGTGCTTCAACAAGTTTCAATCTGAGATCATTGATCAGACGATCTTGAATTTTCAGCAAACGGTAAGAAAAGTTAATATCAATCATGCATTGTACTCGCAAGCTAATTGAATACCATATACAAGAAGATTGTATGTGGTTGGCAAATTTTCTATCCAGGGAAGTGATGCCTCATCCCAAGAAGGAGTGCATCCTTTGCAGCCAATTAGAAGAGTTTGTGGGCATGCGATGGATAGAGTGCCTGGGCCAATCCATCACTTGGAAGGTACTATCCAATCTATACCATCAATACGAGAGGAGACGTGCAGCCTTCTAGACCTACCTACAATCTTGAAGCCTGAGATGGAGGCAATGATTGATGCATTGATTCCCATGGATGATGAGACTTCTGATTTGAGGAAGCATCCATACCATTATATGATGGGTGCTGAGTATCTCGCCTAAAGACACTGCTTGCACTCCTAAGTGTGCAAGTAAAATACGGGTGGAGAGATGCGAGTGTGACCGAGTTGTTCAGGTACCTTGTACATACGCCGAGTTGATTTCTTTTTGGCACTATCATTAAAAACATTTGTGCTTTTTCAAGGTGTTTAATGATTCTTTTCAGGTTACTAAAATATCATATATTACCACCTGCAAATACTATGCCTGAGTCTCATAATGATGCACGACATGTTTTACAAAAGCTTGGCATAAACTACAACAGCATCCATGCATGTATCAACCATTGCATACTATTTTGAGAAGAATACGAGACTATGGAGACATGTCCAAATTGTGGTGCTCACAGGTATCGATAGGACTTGCAAGGACAAACCATCCCTCAAAAAGTTCTTAGATACTTTCTGCTTATCCCTTGCATAAACCACATGTTTCGTACATCCGACATGGTGAGCTTGACAATGTGGCATGCGCAGAATAGGTCCATAGATGGAGTTCAATGAATATCAATGGATTCATGCACATGGACCCACATTGACTCTACCTTCCCACGCTTTTGCCCGAGAGCCAAGGAATCTTCGGCTCGATCTTACAATGGATGGCGTGAACCCATTCGGTCTACACTCAACTTCTTACAGTGTGTAGCCTAGAGTCCTTGTCAACTATAATATCCCTCCATGGCTTTCTACGAAGAAAGAACATCTCATCCTTAGCTTACTCGTCCCTAGCTACTACAAAGTCAAAAATATGGACGTGTATCTTCGTCCATTAGTCGATGAGCTTAAGATTTTGTGGGAGGAGGGGGTCACCGTGCAATATATGAGCAAGCGCGATGGTCAATGGTCTGCCAATATTCGAGCCATTCTCATGTGGACAATGCATGACTTTTTGGGATTTGGAGAGTGCTCAGGTAAATAGGTTTCCATTCTCATTGGTAATATCTATCATAGCTTGTTCAAGTGTATATTCACTGGATAGAGGTGTTGAAACACGTCTGGTTACCTCAGGTTATCATGTATGTCCATTGTGCGGGCCACAGTTAGACTCCCGAAGCTCACGAACCATGAAGAAGATGATATATCAAGGACACACCGCTTTCTTGCCAGAGGGTCATGAACTCAGGGAAGGTTTTCTTGGACGACCTCCAACACGTATGAATGCCGCAAGTTGGTATGAGTTGAAAATGGTCCACGGCGCGAAGTCACATCCAAACGGAATGAGACGGTTCTCAGTTTTCTACAAGTTGCCATATTGGACCCACTTACAGATCAACCACTTGTTGGATCCCATGCATATTTTCAAGAACGTGGGCAGCTTGCTATGGAACCACATCACAGAAAAGAGAGACACTATAGGGGCACGAATGGATTTGAAGGAGGTAGGCAAGATGGAGGCGCTTTGGCTGCAGTTGAGTGCTGATGGTCGTGGGCAAATACCTTGCGCTCCTTGGGTTTTGTCTACTAAAGAATAACGCATTGTGAAGCAAATATTCAAGTCTATCCGCACTCCGACGGATATGATGCATTCTTTTAGGGCTGCATTTTCTAAAGACGACCAATTATCAAGGCTAAAATCCCATGACTGGCATAAGATATTTCAGGTTTGTACCACGAATGGATTGTAATTGGCGTGCGCATTTCGCTATTTGGAGTGTAGCCATTGTTCATAATGCTTTCTCATTTGTGGAAGTTTGTACAACCGATCGCGATCGCAGGATGCCTTACTCTAGAAATACGCAAAGCCATTTACAAGTTATCGACTTTAGTGCAATGGATCTCAGAAAAGGAGATTAAGATGTCCTCTATTGAATCCGCAAGGCAGGGAGCAATGGAGATGGTCTGTCTCTTTGAGAAATACCTGCCTACCAGCATGCTCACTATACAAATCCACCTTCTTGTGCATCTTGTAGATGAAGTGGAGATTGTTGGACCTGTCCATACATAATGGATGTTCTTCTTGGAGCGCTTCATGAAAACCTTGAAAGGCTTTGTGTGACAACGAGCTCGGCCAAAAGGTAGCATGACTGAAGGTTGATTGGTGTTTGAGGCGCTAGTGCATATTTCACAATGGCTAACAACAGTGGATCCATACAATAAAATGCTATGGTCGCTCAAGGACGATGATAGACTGACTGGAGATGTGGTGGTTGGAAATGGGGTAGAAAAAAAAATGGATGCTGCAATGGAGGAGAAGGTGAATTGCTTTTGTATGTTGCACCATGCCTCGATGGAGACATGGCTTGCTAGGTACCAGCAAGCTAGGCAAGATCGAGAGGAAGCACAATTTGAATTTTGATATAGTATGCACCATCGACCAATTCGATATCCCAAGGGCATGGAGGAGATGCCGCGGTTCATGTCAACACAATGGTTGCATGGATCTTTGATCGCAGCGTCTCCTGAAGGGGAAGAGGTCTTAATCAAGAAGTGGGCATTCTCAAGGGGATGTAGTCCAAAGGTGATGGCGTGTTTAGGATTTTTCGTATCTATATTTTATATACAACAACTAATTTGAGTGTTTCAATGTACAGTACAAAATATATAGTGTAGCGTGGTCGTGCGGACGGCATTTTCACGTGGAGTGTATTGACAAAATGCACTCCACAACGGAGTGTGGTATCATGGCAAGGTTCGAGCAAGAGAGCCGATGATGAGCAATGCATCCAAACACGATTATAAATGAGATGGAGTATTTTGGGAACTTGCAAAGTATTGTTACAGTGGATTACCGTAGCTTTTCCATGATACTATTCAATGTGTAGTGGTTCAAAGTGGTACTTGAAGGAGCTGGAGCAATAGTTTGACGAAGTCCATCTGGATTTCTCGAAATAGATTCCGAAAGAAAATGGACGGATTTGCACGAACCTTTGTGTTGCTGACCCATTGTGAACAGGTGCATGAACTCATTTGTTTGTTAATTGTATTACGACATGGTACATGTCCCAATAGTTTAATCTCTCTTGTACGTGTTTGTGAATAGGTAACCTTCTATCCAAACCCCCGACAACCTCGATGGTGGTATGTTATACCTTCAGCTCCCCGAAGTGCGAGACTATATGATCAAAGCGATGTTCCAAGCATAGATGAGAAAAATATGCAAATAGAGGGATTGATATTGCAAGGGGTGGTGGAGGCCACCGAAAGCTTGGAGCATGTAGAGGAGCCATCATCAGGTGGTAGAGGCCACCAAAAGCTTGGATCATGTAGAGGAGCCATCATCGAGTAACAATGATGGAAATACAAAAGTCCAATATTTCTTTGAGAATGAGTTGGACTCGTTCTTTTGTGGTGACGTGTCTATCGACCTTCTAGTGTATGCGGAGTTGTGTCAGGAGATTGAGATGGGACCATAGGATACTTCATACTTGGAGCATCCACTTACTCAATTCATTGACTAATTGCTTATAAGGATACATAAGATATGTATTTTAAGTGAGATCATTTTTTAAGGATTTATATTATCGTGCTTGGTATGATTTAAATTGATTATGCTAACATCATTTTTTGTCTGTGCATGTGACATTTCTGGATACTTAAATCATTAGGATGAGTCGAGGGATGAGCGATGAGGAGTTACCGGATATCTTCATGCGCATGTCTCCAGATCAGATGGCGAGATTCAAAGACATGGTGGACAAGGAGCTGTCTTGGACATCGTCACGCTGCTCTATTAGATCTACTTCGGTGCAATCAGATGCTTCAGCTTCAAGCAGACGAGGTCGATACTCCAAACTTAGTCCAGAGGGAGGGAGTGCTTCAGGGTTAGGGGGATTTACATAGATACGGAGGCACTAAGTCCGCGGTCGGCATGGGATACATGTGCTACTCCTCGCTCTCGTGGTAGTTCTAGGGAGCGTGGCTCAGGTGGTTGCTGTGGAGGCACGGATGCGCTATCTCCGTCTCGTCGTTCTGCTGGAGTTGCATCACCTCCAGGATTTGTCACACCAGTGGGGATGTCTACTTCTCTTACTCCAGCTTTTGCTCACCCGTCTGTAGGTGGCACCCCTATGGGTGCTACACCGATATATACTACCCCGGTCCGTACACCAGATCTACAAGGGTCTCTTGGATGTGCCTAGGAGCATGGTCGCAGGTGGGAGAGGTCCCATCTTAGGCATACCCCAGAGAGATATGTCTATCTTGTCGATGATAGGTCAAGAGCCATCATCATGAATGATGAGGGGAGAAGGGTGATGGCTCGCATGAGAGAGTTGTGCCAACAAGTTTTTCGGCACAACGTTTTAGATCATTGGAAAAACATACCGGAGGGGAGCAAGGACTACATAGTAACATCCTTGCATGAGGAGTTTCCGGTTCCAGCCACAACAAATAGATTTTCTACGGGCTGGATGATGGACTGCATACATGCATATATGTCACATAGACGATCAGATACATGCAAGGCACTCAAGAGTGGGGTTGCAAAGCCCGAGTGGCTATACGCAGACGACTCGCGCCGAACTGAGGGAGGAGACTATAGATTCTCCAAGACTTTGGAGTCAGCATCGTGAGGTAGCGAGGGAATGACTAGAGGCCAAAGTGGTCCATCATCTTGGGAGTGGCGGCCATAGGACATATGTGGAGGACTTTGTCATATTTTCTTTTGTATTACTTGCTTATTTTTTTGCAATATCCTTTGTATTGACAATCATGTTTCTAACAGTTAGTATTTTATTTTCTTTGTAGCACTCCATTACAAATCGCGATCCGAACGGCCTTGAGACTCGATATGCAGAGGCACAGTCTCACTGGATTGATCGATCGATTATATAGATGAGGCGACCCTATAAGTCACTTATCTTTCTTGTCTGTAGTTACCATGTTTAATTAGAATGCATTATTGTATGGTGGACTGATGTGTAGTTGTTTCTTTTTTTTCAGAGTCCATTAGATGCTCCTTTGCAGCGGGACAAGCTTTCAGATAGTGAAGATGTATAGCTTGCCCTTGGATCCTTGGAGCTCACACACCCTTCTTTTTTGGTCGCCTGATTTGTGTAAATATTTTCTATGTAGTAGTGATATCTTGCCATGATTGTACCAATCGCTTTCATTACGTGATCATGTATTTATTTCATGTATGAGTGCTATAATTTAAGTACACTTTGTTTTTATTTACATGAGTATTGCACACAATGTAGAAACTATTTTGTATGGCCCAAATACAACACATAGTGCTATATGTGGCAAGGCAGCTTGCTGCCTTGCTACAAAATTTTTCCCATGTTATCGTCGCTATTATCGTCGCAAAATTACCTGCATGTGTCATTATTGGCATCGTTATTAGCATTGCAGAGTGTCATTATTAGCATCACTATTTGCGTCGGTATCAGTGTTGCAAATCAACGTCGCATTTGCGACGCTGATATCGACGCAAAAAGTGACGTTGATAACGATACTAATACCGACTGTTCTATGGTGTCGCTAATAACGATGCTTTTTGCGATGATGGGGGTAATTTTCTTTATTTACATTTTTGTCGCTTTTAACGTCGGTATAAGGCCTATATCTTGTAGTGTTCAAGTGATTGAAACATCTATTAGATCTTTCCTTCAGTTAATATCTTATCTCTAACCTAAAATTTATTTCCTTTTTAGCTTATGTTCAAATTTAAAACTAGCCAAGACTACCTCCATTTCTCCTTAACTAACACGCTTACCTCTCCTGATGAACACATAAAAAATGATGGTCCCCTAGAAAGACCCAATATACGTAGGCAAAATGGCTATGTCTAAAGCCATTTTATTAATTAAGGTTTAAGAAGGACATTTATATATTCTTCATCTTTAAACTATCAGTATAATAGTCATGTTATCCTCTTTCTTAGTAGTCCAACTAATAGCCTTCTTTGCATACTTACAATTCACTAAAACATCACTATTTAACTTTCATTGTGAGCTACAACCAATAATATATAAATTTCATTATCTTCAAGATTTCTACCAAGGAAAGAACATACTTAAAAACTCTTAATCCATACTTAATTTCTACTAATAACTTAATACTATAATCAATATCTACTAATTACTATTTCAGTCCTAAACTATATTTTACAAAGGATATCCATTCTTAATAAAATTTTATGAGAATATTTTGAATAGTAAATAAACTATAGTCTTTTTTCAATCTTTCTTCTAACTCACTCATTATCAAAAGTTATTGATTTTTCATTACTACTATTTAAAAAAATAAAAATATTTATAATAATTACATCTCATCAAAATACATCAAACCCTATGAACCACACATTTCTTATAATGAATATGGTTTAAGTACCAATTTTAATCCATAAAATTTTCCATTTACTCTTAATATTTACTAATTACTACCTAAAAATACCCAAAAACTACTATTTTCACCATTAAAATTCAATCACTTTAATTTCAGATGTCCATTTAAACTAAGATCTAATGGGTGAATCCATCATGACCTAATGTAACTCTTTTTTGGATCCACGCTTTAATCTTTCACTAATACTCTTAATTATCACTAATTATAGTAGAAAACTATCATTTTTTTACTAAAATGCATATATCTTCTAGTAGATTCATCTGCAACATATAAAATTTGATTTTTAGGTTCCTTTCAATGCATTATAACTCTACTTTAATTTAATTCTTATCAACATTATACAAAGCTCTTAATTTTTTCTCATTATGGCTTAAAATGTAGTTTTTAATCCTAATTTCAGCTTTCTCTACGGTTTCAATGCAACTAATGCAAAAACTTTAGTTCTTCTCTTCCAGTTTACGTTTAGAGATCATAAAATGAATGCATACAATCATAAATCATACATTCTATCCATTTATTATTCACTTTTCAATAAAAACATTCATACCTGATTAAGAAGATAATTAAGGATGATCCACTGTATTTGAGAGTGTTGGTGCTTGCTCCTCGTCTCCCTTCACTTCTAAAAGTCTTCAAAATCCTTAATTTTTCTCTTCTCCTACTCATTAATCTCTCCTAAATCTTGCTAAAAAATTCTCTCACTATACTTAATAATCATGATTGAGAATGGTATGAGACTTGAGAAGATGTAAGAGAGGATCAAATGTAGCTACTCCATGTTGGAAATGAGGCAACATTTGCCAAAAAATTAGCAACATACTCCCCAATAAAGACACCCATTTTTTCTTGTGTTATTTCTCTCTCTTCTACTCCCTTTTTCACATGACAACTCCCCCCCTCAACTTCTTGAATAACCTCTTTTCAAAGATGACAATTTTCCCACCTGAACTCATTTCTTTGATATCTATTCACATCTCTGGACCTAATTTGTCCCTACCCACAGCTCCTTGATCCAAACTCCATATATGCATACTAGATTATACATGTATTTCTACTCGTCTCCAAAATATCTAAGCTTTTCACTAAAAATTTTCCAACATCCGCCTTCTATCACTTTTTTTTTCTCCTAAATTATTCATCGAAAAATATTGTGACTCTCAACTTCTAATTGCACCTCAGTAAACCCAAAAATACAACTTTACAACCTTATTTTTAATTAAATTTTATGAAAAATAATGCATAATACAGAGCCAAAGCCCTTCAGCTTTACCAAAAAATAGTGTAAAAATAAGCAATTATTAGGCTCAAAGCATTGGATTGCCTAATGATGCTCAAATGGTCCTTGACATATTTTCATATGAGACAAATAACATTGTCCATAATGATGAAGCAACTTGCAAGAGTTGCACGGACTATCATAACATTATCTATTAAGTCACAAGTTTTAACATCACATGGAGACATGTGTCAAAACCTTTACTAAAGAGGTTCTTGAGTGTTTACTATAATAAGACTATTAGATTTTGAAGGAAGGGATAATTTTAGGTGACTTGAAATATCAATGGGATTAATTGTAACCATTACAAGATATGGAAAGGATTATATGAATAACTTTAAGAATAAAATGGAGAAAGTTAATGGTCTTCAACTTAATCTAGATAGAAAAGGGAACAATAATTTTTATTATTTTCTCTTATGTTATCTATATTCTTGTTGACTAGAGGCCCAATGTAGGGGATATTAGAAAGCTTAACTTCATCCATATGAAGTATCACTAGAATGATGAAAATAATCAATTTAAGATTCCCAAGGTGGCTTGGGGCTCTTATATTTTCATAAAGACAAGGAAGACATGGGGTTTCCTAATATGGCTTCAAAAGAAAATAGATGCCCACCCAAGAGGATAAGTAGATTGTTCTTGTTTTTTAGTCAATATTGGTTTGTTCTTATTCTTGATGAAGCCTTTAGTTTTAAAAATGATTCTAACAACTAGAAGGGTTTATCTATCCACGATGTACTTTTTCCCAAACCAAAATTACTTATCTTGGTTAAACCAAACCATTAAAAAGGATCTAGATAGTTTGCTTTAAATATGAGCATTAGCTTTACATACAAGATTGTCAAATTGAATGCCTATCAATGAAGACTCATTAAGAATAGAAGGCCCTCTAAGTTGATATCCACCCTTTTTCTCTCTAGTCCAAGTTCCCCTTCAAGTGAGCTATATCTTTGAGTTCTAATAAGATTCCCTTACTTTTATCACCTGACCCACCTCTTCACCCCAATCGCTTAGTCCCCATCCTAAACATACAGTACAACATTAACTAGAATCTCATGGAGAAGAGAGTTTTTGGGGGGGGGGGGGGGGGGGGAGTCACTCATAAACATGTAAATCTATTGTGTGGATTCAAAATAAGAGACTTTTGTAGAGCTTTTTCCTACATGGAAGGTTATTATACTTGGGAGGTTCGTATATCTAAATCCTTACTATCATATACATTGTAAATATATTTAAAAAATCCTTGATCTCAAAACTTATCATGAATAAAATACATCCTTTTCCTATTCAATTCTACCCTTATATACATAGAAAATATCTAAAAAAGGGATTTCAAGAATCCCTCATGGTGAGTCCATGTGATAGACTTACATATTTATTCGTGACATCCTCCAATCATTTGAATATCACATCTTTCCTAGCATAGGAAACACATCATAGGCTACCATAGACTTCATCAAGAAGTTGCACCTTCCTAATAATAAGATTGATTGGGTGTCACTGAAATATTAACACATTCAAAAAATTAAAGTTAACAAGAAAGTGTAGTGTTTCTATGTCCAGGCCACATTTAGGGTAGGGACCATTGCTAACATCTAGTTCATAAATTTTCTTATACATCTAAAATGCTTTGTGGAGGATGAGCCAAATATGACAAAAGATTTTAGGAGGGATGAGAACAAAGTAGATAATAATATATTTATAGCCTCGTTGATGTTTAGTTTATTCTTAGGGGGTTAATATATGTAAATCCTTACTATTACATGGCTCCTCGGGGGGGTCACTCGTGAATATATGTATATATAACGTGAGTTCAAAATAAGGGGCTTTTAAAACACCATTTTTATACATTTTTTACATACAGAAGGGTGTCATATAAAGGAGTTTCTTACAGATTGAATAGAAAAGGGTTGGGTTTTATTCAAGAAAATTTCACAGATTATGACATTTATAAATAGGCCATGAATGCACGTTATATAGAGGATATGTATATAGTGAACCCCCCGAGCATGGCTCAAAGTCTGTTTTAAAAATACCAATCTGGTAAATTTATCATATTCTCTCTCTTCTTCTTCTTCATTCACACACATTCTCTCTCCTCTTCTCTCCTTGCTTTTTTTCTATGCCCCCCTTCTCTTGTCCCCTCTCTCCTCTCTTTTCGTTCTCTCTCTCTAGACTCTCTTAAATTATCTTTCCTCTCTCTATAATTCTCTCTCACTCTCTTTGTTTTCCTCTCTCTCTCTCTCTGTGTTCATATTCACTCTCTTCTTCTTCTTTCTATTTTCTCTCTCTCCTTTTCTTCTCTCTTTGCCTTTCTTCTCCCCCCTCCCTCTCTCCTTTCCTTCTCTCCTCACTTTTCTTCTCTATGTGTGTGCCTCTCTCTCCCCTTGATTTCTTTTTCCCCCCTCTTTTCTCTCTTTTGCTTCTCTCTCCTCTCTCTCTCTCTCTCTTAAATTGTATTTTTCCTCTGTCTATAATTCTCTCTCTTTGTTCTTTCCCTCTCTCCCGTTGTGTCTCTCTCTTCTTATTTTCTCTCTCCCCTTCCCCCTCTCAAAAAAGGTTTAAATTTCAAAAAAAAGTTTCTCTTTTCTATTTTTCTCCCTCTCTCTCCCTCTTTTTCTCTTTCTTGTTCTTGTTCTTGTTCTTGTTATTCTTCTCTCTCTATCTCTCTATGTCTCCTTTTCATCTCTCTCCCCTCTCTCCTTGCTTTTCTTCTTCTTCTTCTTCTTCTTCTTCTTTCTCTATCTCTCTCTCTCTCTCTCTCTCTCTCCTTTTCTTCTCCCTCCTTCCTTCTCTCATTTCCTTCTCTCTCCCTCTCCTCTTTTTTCTTCTATTCTTCTTCTTCTCTCTCTTCATTCTCTCTCTAATTCTTTCTCTTTTCTCTCCGTGTTTTAACTTTTATCTTCTCTCTCTCTCTCTCTCTCTCTCTCTCTCTATTCATATTCTCTATTCTTCTTCTTCTTCTCTCTCTCACTACTTTTTATCTCTTCCCCTCTCTTCTCTTTTTTGTATCTCTCTCTCTCTCTCTCTCTCTCTCTCTCTCTCTCTCTCTCTTCATATATTTTCTCTCTCTATGCTCATATTCTCTCTTCTTATTCTCCTCCTCTCTCTCTCT